>NC_079197.1:190571007-190868507 GCF_029499605.1 Hyla sarda | reverse complement strand
CCCCTTTGAAATAAGAGTGGACCTCAGTGTAATTCCGCATAAACCTCCTTAATCTGCGCCGCGGCCCCTGAGTACACGGGAACCGAATGAGCTGGAGCGCCACCACTCCACAATAAAAGTCTCTTCATATCTCATCATTTACAAGATTTCTGCTTGCTGTATCTGAATGGAAGCTTTCTAGTTTACAATTCACTGCAGAACTCACAGCTGAGGGGTTGTTACAGTCTCATTCAGTGAAATCTCTGTGAGAGGATGAGACTTTATCTAGAGCGCTGGATGTCTGGATTGTTGTCACAGATCTTCAGTGATGGATCCAACATCTAAACATAAAACAACCATTATCCAACCAATAAAGGCAATAAACCCATCCTAAAGGCACCATGCACTCTCGTACACTCTCGAACACTCTCATACATGCTTATACACTGTCATACATTCTCATACACTCTCGAACACTCTCATACACGCTTATACACTGTCATACATTCTCGTACACTCTCGAACACTCTCATACACGCTTATACACTGTCATACATTCTCGTACACTCTCGAACACTCTCATACACGCTTATACACTGTCATACATTCTCGAACACTCTCGAACACTGTCATACATTCTCATACACTCTCATACACTGTCTTACACTGTTGAACACTCTCATACACGCTTATACACTGTCATACATTCTCGAACACTCTCATACATTCTCATACACTCTCAATACACTGTCTTATACTGTTGAACGCTCTCATACATGCTTATACACTGTCATACACTCCCATATACTTGGATACACTCCCATACACTCTAGTACACTCTCGTACACTTTGATACACTCCCATACACTCTAGTACACTCCCATACACTCTCATATACTTTGGTACACTCCCATACACTCTTGTACACTCTCATACACTGTTAAATACACTTTCATACACTCTCGTACACTCTAGTATACTATCATACACTCCCATACACTCTCATACATACTAATACACTCTCATACACTTTGATACACTCCCATACACTCTTGTACACTGCCGTACACTTTGTTACACTCCCAGTCACTCTCGTAAACTCTCGTACATTTTAATACACTTCCATACACTCCGATACGATACACTCTCATACAATCTAATACACTCTGATGCACTCCTGAATACTGTCATACACTCTCATACACTCTCGTACACTCTAGTATACTATCATACACTCCCATACACTCTCATACATGTTAGTACACTCTCATACACTTTGATACGCTTCCATACACTCTTGTACACTCTCATACACTTCCATACACCCCCGTACTCTCTCGCAAACTCTCACACACTCTCACACACTGTTATATACACTGTCATACACTCCTGACACTTTTATACACTCTTGTACACTCTCGTACATTCTTGTATCTCATTGACAACCAAAGGATTCGGTCAGTTGAAATCCAACCATTGTCCTCAGTAATTGGAGAGTCCCGGGCCCGGCCACATTACACAGCTGAGTCAGCAGGTTCAGACAACTTTTTTCTAATGTGTATGAGATATTAAGCTAAGTTGAGACCCTCTGTCTAATCCATGGACCCCCAACACTCTAAAGGCCTGAAGGTTTAGGACCATTTTAACCCTAAACATTCCCTCTATACCTCCTGTCCCGGTGTTGTTCTCTGCTCTCACTCTCTGCCCTGGTGTTGTTCTCTGGTGTCACTCTCTGCCACGGAGTTTTCCTTTGGTGTCACTCTCTGCCCCAGTGTTGTTCTCTGGTGTCACTCTCTGCCCCGGTGTTTTCCTTTGGTGTCACTCTCTGCCTCGGTGTTGTTCTCTGCTCTCACTCTCTGCCCCGGTGTTGTTCTCTGCTCTCACTCTCTGCCCCGGTGTTGTTCTCTGGTGTCACTCTCTGCCCCGGTGTTTTCCTTTGGTGTGACTCTCTGCCCCGGTGTTTTCCTTTGGTGTCACTCTCTGCCCCGGTGTTGTTCTCTGGTGTGACTCTCTGCCCCGGTGTTTTCCTTTGGTGTCACTCTCTGCCCCGGTGTCTTCCTTTGGTGTCACTATCTGCCCCAGTGTTGTTCTCTGGTGTCACTCTCTGCCCCGGTGTTGTTCTCTGCTCTCACTCTCTGCCCCGGTGTTGTTCTCTGCTCTCACTCTCTGCCCCGGTGTTGTTCTCTGCTCTCACTCTCTGCCCCGATGTTGTTCTCTGCTCTCACTCTCTGCCCCGGTGTTGTTCTCTGGTGTCATTCTCTGCCCCACTGTTTTCCTCTGGTGTCACTGTCTTCCCTGGTGTTTTCCTTTGGTGTCACTCTCTGCCCCCAGTGTTGTTCTCTGGTATCACTCTCTGCCCTGGTGTTTTCCTCTGGTGTCACTCTCTGCCCCGGTGTTGTTCTCTGGTGTCACTCTCTGCCCCGGTGTTGTTCTCTGGTGTCACTCTATGCGCCGGTGTTTTCCTTTGGTGTCACTCTCTGCCCCGGTGACTTCCTTTGGTGTCACTCTCTGTCCCGGTGTTTTCCTTTGGTGTCACTCTTTGCCCCGGTGTTGTTCTCTGATGTCACTCTCTGCCCCAGTGTTGTTCTCTGGTTTCACTCTCTGCCCCGGTGTTGTTCTCTGCTCTCACTCTTTGCCCCGGTGTTGTTCTCTGCTCTCACTCTCTGCCCCGGTGTTGTTCTCTGCTCTCACTTTCTGCCCCGGTGTTGTTCTCTGCTCTCACTCTCTGCCCCGGTGTTGTTCTCTGCTCTCAATCTCTGCCCCGGTGTTGTTCTCTGCTCTCACTCTCTGCCCCGGTGTTGTCCTCTGGTGTCATTCTCTGCCCCGGTGTTTTCCTCTGGTGTCATTCTCTGCCCCGGTGTTGTTCTCTGGTGTCACTCTCTGCCCCGGTGTTTTCCTTTGGTGTCACTCTCTGCCCCGGTGTTTTCCTTTGGTGTCATTCTCTTCCCCGGTGTTTTCCTCTGGTGTCATTCTCTGCCCCGGTGTTGTTCTCTGGTGTCACTCTCTGCCCCAGTGTTTTCCTTTGGTGTCACTCTCTGCCCCGGTGTTTTCCTTTAGTGTCACTCTCTGCCCCGGTGTTGATCTCTGGTGTCACTCTGTGCCCCGGTGTTGTTCCCTGCTCTCACTCTCTGCCCCGGTGTTTTCCTTTGGTGTCACTCTCTGCCCTGGTGTTGTTCTCTGGTGTCACTCTCTGCCCCGGTGTTGTTCTCTGGTGTCACTCTCTGCCCCGGTGTTTTCCTTTGGTTTCACTCTCTGCCCCAGTGTTTTCCTTTGGTGTCACTCTCTGCCCCGGTGTTGTTCTCTGGTGTCACTCTCTGCCCCGGTGTTGTTCTCTGCTCTCACTCTCTGCCCCGGTGTTGTTCTCTGCTCTCACTCTCTGCCCCGGTGTTGATCTCTGGTGTCACTCTCTGCCCTGGTGTATTCCTCTGGTGTCACTCTCTGCCTCGGTGTTTTCCTCTGGTGTCACTCTCTGCCCCGGTGTTGTTCTCTGGGTATCTCTCTGCCCTGGTGTTTTCCTTCGGGGTCACTCTCTGCCCCCAGTGTTGTTCTCTGGTGTCACTCTCTGCCCCGGTGTTTTCCTTCGGTGTCACTCTCTGCCCCCAGTGTTGTTCTCTGGTGTCACTCTCTGCCCCAATGTTGTTCTCTGGTGTCACTCTCTGCCCCGGTGTTTTCCTTTGGTGTCACTCTCTGCCCCGGTGTCTTCCTTTGGTGTCACTCTCTGTCCCAGTGTCTTCCTTTGGTGTCAATCTCTGTCCCAGTGTTGTTCTCTGATGTCACTCTCTGCCCCGGTGTTGTTCTCTGATGTCACTCTCTGCCCCGGTGTTGTTCTCTGGTGTCACTCTCTGCCCCGATGTTGTTCTCTGGTGTCACTCTCTGCTCCG
The DNA here is from genome assembly GCF_029499605.1 of Hyla sarda. Taxonomy (NCBI): domain Eukaryota; kingdom Metazoa; phylum Chordata; class Amphibia; order Anura; family Hylidae; genus Hyla; species Hyla sarda. Next base: position 190,864,647 of record NC_079197.1, on the reverse strand, counting down.
GTGTTGTTCTCTTGCGTCACTCTCTGCCCTGGTGTTGTTCTCTTGTGTCAATCTCTGCCCTGGTGTTGTTCTCTGGTGTCACTCTCTGCCCCGGTGTTGTCCTCTTGTGTCATTCTCTGCCCCGGTGTTTTCCTCTGGTGTCATTCTCTGTCCCGGTGTTGTTCTCTGATGTCACTCTGTTCCAGCTGATAAGCAATAAAATGGAATAGTGAGTGGCGGTGGCCATTATCCTCCGGTGCAGCTGAAGGTTTTATTATGGCGTCACATTAATCCTCTGTCTCCTTATTTATGTGCCCGTGTGTTGCCGTTCCTTCCGATCCCATCCGCCTGGTCCCCCCTTAAGTCACCAACAGGCTGGAGATCAGTGATTCTGTGAAGACTCCGCTGCAGATGGAGATGAAGCAGAGTGTGAATTGTGACGTAAAGTCAATGGCGCAGGGATAATAAACAAGTGCAGTGTCTGTTTGGCAGTGCGCAGCGCCGGCTCTGCTGTGCTGTGTGCCTGTTGATGCTGTTCACACACAGGAGGCTGACATCGGACACCCTGAGGCTCCTGTACCATGCACCACACGGGCGTTCAGATGTAGCAGTCCTCACTTTGCCAGCATGCTGGGGCTGGGTGTGGTAGTTTTGCATCAGCTGAAGAGTCACAGAGCGCTACTCGATGATACAGCTCCCTATGCTGGGAACAATAACCAAATTGCAAACTCAGATCTTATACGATACGGATGAAGCATAGCTTAATGTCCATTCTCACACTGCAAGATCACAACGTAAAATCTGTGGTTTTACCTAGGACTGCAGGTAAATCTACTTCATCATATGTGCACAAGGTAACAGTGCAATGTCAAAGTCAGCTTTACTACATCTATACCCACCAAGCTTAATGCCTTGTCTACATTCACTGGAAGAACTCTAGATGCTTTTCCAGAAACTTCATGTGATTGATGAGGAACAGAGGAGCCGCCATGATAATAGAGTATTAGAAAAGAGGCGGCGCTAAGGGTGAGACCCCAATAATGGCTTCCAGTAGGTCCCCCATCTTATGCCCTTCTGAGCCTCCCCCTCTATTCCCTTGAGTCTCCTCAATCTATCTCCCAAGTCCCCCCACCAATCCCTCCTTGAGTCTCCCTCATCTACCCCCCCGAGTCCTCACGATTCTCCCTTATTTGTCCCCCCATCTGTCCCCATCTATGCCCGAGTCCCCCATATATTCCCTCTGAGTCCCCAATCTATTTCCCTCTTAGTTCCTATATTTATCCCCCCTGAGCCCCCATCTATGCCTCTGAGTCCCCCCATATACCCCTCCCCCTGATTCCAACCATATTTCCTCCCCCTGAGCCCCCATATATCCCCCCTGAGTCCCCCCCATATATCCCCCCTGAGTCCCCCCATCTATCCCCCCTGAGTCCCCCCATATATCCTCCCCCTGAGTCCCTCCATATATCCTCCCCCTGTGTCCCATATATATCCCCCCCCCTAAGTCCCCCATATATCCTCCCCCTGAGTCCCCCATTAATCCTCCCCCTGACCCCCCATATATCCTCCCCCTTAGTCCCCCATCAATCCTCCCCCTGACCCCCCATATATCCTCCCCCTGACCCCCCATATATCCTCCCCCTGAGTCCCCCATATATCCTCCCCCTGAGCCCCCCATATATCCTCCCCCTGAGCCCCCATCTATCCTCCCCCTGAGTCCCCCATGTATCCTCCCCCTGAGTCCCTCCATATATCCTCCCCCTGAGTCCCCCATATATCCTCCCCCTGAGTCCCCCATATATCCCCCCCTGAGTCCCCTCATATATCCCCCCTGAGTCCCCCATCTATCCCCCCCTGAGTCCCTCCAAATATCCCCCCTGAGTCCCCAATATATCCTCCCCCTGAGCCCCCATCTATCCCCCCTGAGTCCCCCATATATCCTCCCCCTGTGTCCCCCCATATATCCTCCCCCTGAGTCCCCCCATATATCCTCTCCCTGAGTCCCCCATATATCCTCCCCCTGAGTCCCCCATATATCCCCCCCTGAGTCCCCTCATATATCCCCCCTGAGTCCCCCATCTATCCCCCCCGAGTCCCTCCATATATCCCCCCTGAGTCCCCAATATATCCTCCCCCTGAGCCCCCATCTATCCCCCCTGAGTCCCCCATATATCCTCCCCCTGAGTCCCCCCATATATCCTCCCCCGGAGCCCCCATCTATCCTCCCCCTGAGTCCCCCCATATATCCTCCCCCTTAGCCTCTCCATCTATCCCCCCCTTAGTCCCCAATATATTCTCCCCCTGAGTCCACCCATCTATCCCCCTGAGTCCCCCCATCTATCCCCCTCATCATTTATAAATAACATTGTTCTGTTTGTAACAGATAAATACTATTGATAGTTTCCTCCGCTGTTGTCTCTGTTTTCAGCCGCTCGCCATTGCTTGTTGCTGTGATGATTGTCGTCCTGTACATATAACGCATGTTCACCTCCATCCTGACTGCGCGTTTTAGTAACGGTGTAATACGGCATGAGATTGCGGTGAAATGTATCGTTCATGTTGATAATTTCATGTTGAGTGAAATAACTACAAGAATTAACTATGAGCTGAGGCGGCGTTCACACTCTGTGTCCGTTTTTGCGATCTGATTATATCAGTGTAAATAGTTATGCGCCATTTTTCAGATGCCATTTAATCGTTGCCATCTAGATTTTGTATGAATATTTCTTAGATTGAGTTGTTGGCGTCATCATTATCGGAAGTATATTTACACTTGGCCGATATCATTGAACGCAGAAATTTTAGTGTGTGAACGGCGCCTCACTCTACAACGTGTCTGTCTGCCGAAACGAGCTACTAACTCTGCTGTTTTCTCTCTCTAATCCCTCTCTCCGCTGACCCTGCATGCAGATAACTGGGAGTAAAGCCGCGGTGAGTACCCACCATCTACTCTATTCATCCATGTTATTAATGTTACTCTATGGAACTGTGATCCGGTCTGGGATGGTCCGATCTGGGATGATCTGGTCCGGTCTGGGATGGTCTGGTCCGGTCTGGGATTGTCCGGTCTGGGATGGTCCGGTCTGGGATGGTCCGGTCTGGGATGGTCCGGTCTGGGATGGTCTGGTCCGGTCTGGGATGGTCTGATCCGGTCTGGGATTGTCCGGTCTGGGATGGTCCGGTCTGGGATGGTATGCTCTGGGATGGTCCAGTCTGGGATGGTCTGGTCTGAGGTGGTCCGGTCTGGGATAGGAATATCCGGTTTTGGGTGTCCAGTACGATACTGTCTGATTTGGTATGGTCCAAGCTGGGATGATCCAGTCCTGGATAAATAATGATTTGGTCTTGGTGTCCAGTTTGGGACGGTTTACTCCCCATTTACATGGGGCTAAACACTAAACCTGAAGTAAAGTTGTAAATAAAGCTCTAAAGGTTTCAATTCCTCAAAATACTCGTTATAGCTTTTTGTTTACTTTACAAAAATGGGTCACCTATATAATATAAGGTCAACGGGGTCAACCCTGACTGATGGGGTCACCTGCAGTCTGTACATAAGGGGGAGGAGCTGCTCATTGTGATCAGTGTGTGGGATCACCTACTGTCCGGAGGGGGTATTGCAGCCTCTTCCCTACTGTATGGGACTAATGAGAATGATACATTGTTCCCGCAGATCTGCTGTGACTTGTTGTCCATCGTGGAGCTCAGGTTTTTTTTAGTATCTGTGCTGGATGAGCTTTAGATGTCGCCTTCTTTGTGTTTCTCTTGTGTTTTTCTTTAGAGACAAATACCGTATGTAAATGTGCATATATAATATTGCTATACAGGACCCTTATAATACCGCCATACAGCACATCCATAATATTACCATACAGTGCCTTTATAATACTGCCATACAGCACATATATAATATTACCATACAGAGCCTTTATAATACTGCCATACAGCACATATATAATATTACCATACAGCACATAGATAATATTGTCATACAGTGTCTTTATAATACCGCCATACAGCACATACATAATATTGCCATACAGCACATACATAATATTGCCATACAGTGCCTTTATAATACTGCCATACAGCACATATATAATATTGCCATACAGTGCCTTTATAATACCGCCATACAGCACATCCATAATATTACCATACAGTGCCTTTATAATACTGCCATACAACACATATATAATATTGTCATACAGAGCCTTTATAATACTGCCATACAGCACATACATAATATTACCATACAGCACATACATAATATTGTCATACAGTGCCTTTATAATACTGCCATACAGCACATATATAATATTACCATACAGAGCCTTTATAATACTGCCATACAGCACATATATATTACTACCATACAGGGCCCTTATAATACCGCCGTACAGTGCATATATAATATTGCTATACAGGACCCTTATAATACCGCCATACAGCACATCCATAATATTACCATACAGTGCCTTTATAATACTGCCATACAGCACATATATAATATTACCATACAGAGCCTTTATAATACTGCCATACAGCACATATATAATATTACCATACAGGGCCCTTATAATACCGCCGTACAGTGCATATATAATATTGCTATACAGGACCCTTATAATACCGCCATACAGCACATCCATAATATTACCATACAGTGCCTTTATAATACTGCCATACAGCACATATATATTACCATACAGTGACTTTATAATACTGCCATACAGCACATATATAATATTACCATACAGAGCCTTTATAATACTGCCATACAGCACATATATAATATTACCATACAGAACATATATAATATTGCCATACAGTGCCTTTATAATACCGCCGTACAGTGCATAGATAATATTACAATACAGGGCCCTTATAATACCGCCATGCAGTGGATATATAATATTGCCATACAGTGCCTTTATAATATTACCATACAGCACATACATAATACTGCCATACAGCACATATATAATATTGCCATACAGAGCCTTTATAATACTGTCATATAGCACATATATAATATTGCCATACAGAGCCTTTATAATACTGCCATACAACACATATATATTATTGCCATACAGACCCTTTATAATACTGCCATACAGCACATACAAAATATTACCATACAGAGCCTTTATAATACTGTCATACAGCACATATATAATATTACCATACAGAGCCTTTATAATACTGTCATACAGCACATACATAATATTACCATACAGAGCCTTTATAATACTGTCATACAGCATATACATTATATTACCATACAGAGCCTTTATAATACTGTCATACAGCACATATATAATATTACCATACAGATCCTTTATAATACTGTCATACAGCACATATATAATATTACCATACAGTACCTTTATAATACCGCCATACAGCACATATATAATATTGCCATACAGTGCCTTTATAATACTGTCATACAGCACATATATAATATTACCATACAGTGCCTTTATAATACCGCCATACAGCACATACATAATATTACCATACAGAGCCTTTATAATACTGTTATACAGCATATACATGATATTACCATACAGTGCCTTTATAATACTGTCATACAGCACATATATAATATTACCATACAGAGCCTTTATAATACTGCCATACAGCACATATATAATATTGCCATACAGACCCTTTATAATACTGTCATACAGCACATATATAATATTACCATACTGAGCCTTTATAATACTGCCATACAGCACATATATAATATTGCCATACAGAGCCTTTATAATACTGCCATACAGCACATATATAATATTACCATACAGTGCCTTTATAATACTGTCATACAGCACATATATAATATTACCATACAGACCCTTTATAATACTGCCATACAGCACATATACAATATTACCATACAGACCCTTTATAATACTGCCATACAGCACATACAAAATATTACCATACAGTGCTTTTATAATACTGTCATACAGCACATATATAATATTGCCATACAGACCCTTTATAATACTGTCATACAGCACATATATAATATTACCATACAGCACATATATAATATTGCCATACAGTGCCTTTATAATACTGTCATACAGCACTTATATAATATTACCATACAGTGCCTTTATAATATTACCATACAGCACATACATAATATTACCATACAACACATACATAATATTACCATACCGTGCCTTTATAATATTACCATACAGCACATACATAATATTACCATACAGTGCCTTTATAATACTGCCATACAGCACATATATAATATTACCATACAACACATACATAATATTACCATACAGTGCCTTTATAATACTGCCATACAGTGCATATATAATATTACCATACAGTGCCTTTATAATATTACCATACAGCACATACATAATATTACCATACAACACATACATAATATTACCATACAGTGCCTTTATAATACTGCCATACAGGACATAAATAATATTACCATACAGTGCCTTTATAATACCGCCATACAGTGCATCTATAATATTACCATACAGTGCCTTTATAATATTACCATACAGCACATACATAATATTACCATACAGTGCCTTTAAAATACTGCCATACAGCACATATATAATATTACCATACAACACATACATGATTTTACCATACAGTGCCTTTATAATACTGCCATACAGTGCATATATAATATTACCATACAGTGCCTTTATAATATTACCATACAGCACATACATAATATTACCATACAACACATACATAATATTACCATACAACACATACATAATATTACCATACAGTGCCTTAATAATACTGCCATACTGCACATACATAATATTACCATACAGAGCATTTATAATAACGATGTACAGTGCATATATAATATTACCATACAGGGCCCTTATAATACCGTCATACAGCACATATATAATATTACCATACAGGGCCCTTATAATACTGTCATACAGCACATACATAATATTACCATACAGAGCCTTCATAACATTGCAATACAGCACATACATAATATTGCCATACAGTGCCTTTATAATACCGCCATACAGCACATACATAATATTATCATACAGAGCAGTTATAATACCGATGTACAGTGCATATATAATATTACCATACAGGGCCCTTATAATACCGCCATACGGCACATATATAATATTACCATACAGGGCCCTTATAATACTGTCATACAGCACATACATAATATTACCATACCGAGCCTTCATAACATTGCAATACAGCACATACATAATATTGCCATACAGTGCCTTTATAATACCGCCATACAGCACATACATAATATTGCCATACAGTGCCTTTATAATACCGCCAATACAGCACATATATAATATTGCCATACAGAGCCTGTATAATATTGCCATACAGTGCATATATAATATTGCCATACAGAGCCTGTATAATATTGCCATACAGTGCATATATAATATTGCCATACAGTGCATATATAATATTGCCATACAGTGCATATATAATATTGCCATACAGTGCATATATAATATTGCCATACAGAGCCTGTATAATATTGCCATACAGAGCCTGTATAATATTGCCATGCAGTGCATATATAATATTGCCATACAGTGCATATATAATATTGCCACACAGCACATATATAATATTGCCATACAGTGCATATATAATATTGCCATACAGAGCCTGTATAATATTGCCATACAGAGCCTGTATAATATTGCCATACAGAGCCTGTATAATATTGCCATACAGTGCATATATAATATTGCCATACAGTGCATATATAATATTGCCATACAGTGCATATATAATATTGCCATACAGTGCATATATAATATTGCCATACAGTGCATATATAATATTGCCATACAGAGCCTGTATAATATTGCCATACAGAGCCTGTATAATATTGCCATACAGTGCATATATAATATTGCCATACAGTGCATATATAATATTGCCATACAGCACATATATAATATTGCCATACAGTGCATATATAATATTGCCATACAGAGCCTGTATAATATTGCCATACAGAGCCTGTATAATATTGCCATACAGAGCCTATATAATATTGCCATACAGAGCCTGTATAATATTGCCATACAGAGCCTGTATAATATTGCCATACAGTGCATATATAATATTGCCATACAGAGCCTGTATAATATTGCCATACAGAGCCTATATAATATTGCCATACAGTGCATATATAATATTGCCATACAGTGCATATATAATATTTCCATACAGAGCCTGTATAATATTGCCATACAGTGCATATATAATATTGCCATACAGAGCCTGTATAATATTGCCATACAGTGCATTTATAATATTGCCATACAGAGCCTGTTTAATATTTCCATACAGTGCATATATAATATTGCCATACAGAGCCTGTATAATATTGACATACAGAGCCTATATAATACTGCCATACAGTGCATATATAATATTGCCATACAGTGCATATATAATATTGCCATACAGAGCCTGTATAATATTGCCATACAGTGCATTTATAATATTGCCATACAGAGCCTGTATAATATTGCCATACAGTGCATATATAATATTGCCATACAGCACATATATAATATTGCCATACAGTGCATATATAATATTGCCATACAGTGCATATATAATATTGCCATACAGAGCCTGTATAATATTGCCATACAGAGCCTATATAATATTGCCATACAGTGAATATGTAATATTGCCATACAGTGCATATATAATATTGCCATACAGAGCCTGTATAATATTGCCATACAGAGCCTGTATAATATTGCCATACAGTGCATATATAATATTGCCATACAGAGCCTGTATAATATTGCCATACAGTGCATTTATAATATTGCCATACAGAGCCTGTATAATATTGCCATACAGTGCATATATAATATTGCCATACAGAGCCTGTATAATATTGCCATACAGAGCCTATATAATATTGCCATACAGTGTATATATATTACACAGCCATACAGCACATACATGAAACTACCATAGAGGGTTTAAATAATAGTGGTATACAGTACTAAATAATAGACCCATACAGCACCCACCTAATACCGCCATATGGCATCCACCTAATATTGCCATACAGCACCCACCTAATACCGCCATATGGCATCCACCTAATATTGCCATACAGCACCCACCTAATACCGCCATATGGCATCCACCTAATATTGCCATACAGCACCCACCTAATACCGCCATATGGCCTCCACCTAATATTGCCATACAGCACCCACCTAATACCGCCATATGGCCTCCACCTAATATTGCCATACAGCACCCACCTAATACCACCAAATGGCATCCACCTAATATTGCCATACAACACCCACCTAATACCGCCATATGGCATCCACCTAATATTGCCATATAGGACCCACCTAATACCGCCATATGGCCTCCACCTAATATTGCCATACAGCACCCACCTAATACCGCCATATGGCATCCACCTAATATTGCCATACAGCACCCACCTAATACCGCCATATGGCATCCACCTAATATTGCCATACAGCACCCACCTAATACCGCCATATGGCATCCACCTAATATTGCCATACAGCACCCACCTAATACCACCAAATGGCATCCACCTAATATTGCCATACAGCACCCACCTAATACCGCCATATGGCATCCACCTAATATTGCCATACAGCACCCACCTAATACCACCAAATGGCATCCACCTAATATTGCCATACAGCACCCACCTAATACCGCTATATGGCATCCACCTAATATTGCCATACAGCACCCACCTAATACCACCAAATGGCATCCACCTAATATTGCCATACAGCACCCACCTAATACCGCTATATGGCATCCACCTAATATTGCCATACAGCACCCACACAATACGGAGGACATTAGAGAAGAGCATTGTGTTCCTGTCAGTTACCTCTATCAGCCAATCAGTATCCTGGTGTCCTAACAATGACTGACAGGCTGCCCCGCCCTTATGACCCTGACCCTTCAAAAACCTGTAGAACTATTCTCCCAAGATGGACAAGATAGAGATGTGGCCCATTCTGCTGTCCAAGGGCCCCAAGGGTCCGCTGATTCCCATGTCCATATCAATAGGAGAAGCAGTAGTATATGGTGCTGTAACGATATGGGGCCACTCTGTCCTGTACCAGGAGGCAGTGCTATAGTTTGGGCCCTGCTGCAGTATCGTTATTGGGGCCCATGAGGCCATTCCTCCGGAACACGTGGTATTGAGTCCCAGGGGGTCAGAACCATAAACAAGGCCATCTCTGAGCTATTACTGGGGAATCACCCGGGGCCACACACTCTCCTGGTGCAGGGGCCACACACTGTCCTGGTGCATAGGGGCCACACACTGTCCTGGTGCATAGGGGCCACACACTGTCCTGGTGCATAGGGGCCACACACTGTCCTGGTGCATAGGGGCCACACACTGTCCTGGTGCATAGGGGCCACAAACTGTCCTGGTGCACAGGGGCCACACACTGTCCTTGTGCAGGAGCCACACACTATCCGTACACAGGGGCCACACACTATCCGTACACAGGGGCCACACACTGTCCTGGCTCAGGGGCCACACACTGTCCTTGTGCAGGGGCCACACACTGTCCTGGCTCAGGGGCCACACACTGTCCTGGCTCAGGGGCCACACACTGTCCTGGTGCACAGGGGCCACACACTGTCCTGGTGCACAGGGGCCACACACTATCCGTACACAGGGGCCACACACTGTCCTTGTGCAGGGGCCACACACTATCCATACACAGGGGCCACACACCATCCGTACACAGGGGCCACACACTGTCCTGGCGCAGGGGCCACACACTGTCCTGGTGCACAGGGGCCACACACTGTCCTGGTGCACAGGGGCCACACACTGTCCTGGTGCACAGGGGCCACACACTATCCGTACACAGGGGCCACACACCATCCGTACACAGGGGCCACACACTGTCCTGGCGCAGGGGCCACACACTGTCCTTGTGCAGGGACCACACACTGTCCTGGTGCAGGGGCCACACACTGTCCTTGTGCAGGGGCCACACTCTGTCCTGGCTCAGGGGCCACACACTGTCCTTGTGCAGGGGCCACACACTGTCCTTGTGCAGGGGCCACACACTATCCGTACACAGGGGCCACACACTATCCGTACACAGGGGCCACACACTGTCCTTGTGCAGGGGCGACACACTATCTGTACACAGGGGCCACACACTATCCGTACACAGGGGCCACACACTGTCCTGGCTCAGGGGCCACACATTGTCCTTGTGTAGGGGCCACACACTGTCCTGGCTCAGGGCCCTCCGCTACCTTTGCATTAGTCTTGGTCTCTCCCTCCCTACAGTAGTCAGTGCAGCAGAGTCGTCTATACCACTGACCACCATCAGGGGGAGACAGACTCTGTTCTATGCCAGTCACATTATCCTCTCTGTAGGTTCCTTTTATTTGAGATATTTTTTTATTTTCATCCTTTTCATATAATTTACATATTTATAGATTTGTTAATGACATTTTATGAATCAATGTATAAATCCAAGACATTCACTATGGAACTGTAACAGATCTGTACATGACCTATAAAACAGAAGGGGGGCCATCCCTCCCAGTGCGGGGGCCCATCACTCCCAGGGTGGGGGCCCATCACTCCCAGGGCGGGGGCCCATCACTCCCAGGGCGGGGGCCCATTACTCCCAGGGCGGGGGCCCATCACTCCCAGGGCCGAGGCCCATCACTCCCAGGGCGGGGGCCCATTACTCCCAGAGCGGGGGCCCATCACTCCCAGGGCGGGGGCCCATCACTCCCAGGGCCGAGGCCCATCACTCCCAGGGCGGGGGCCCATTACTCCCAGGGCGGGGGCCCATCACTCCCAGTGCGGGGGCCCATAACTCCCAGTGCGGGTGCCCATTACTCCTAGTGCGGGTGCCCATTACTCCTAGTGCGGGTGCCCATTACTCCTAGTGCGGGTGCCAATTACTCCCTGTGGGGCGGCCCATCCCTCCCAGTGCGGGTGCCCATTACTCCTAGTGTGGGTGCCAATTACTCCCTGTGGGGGGGCCCATTACTCCCATTGTGGGGGCCCATCCCTCCCAGTGTGAGTGCCCATTACTCATAGTGCGGGTGCCCATTACTCCCTGTGGGGGGGGGGGGGGGGGTTATTACTCCTAGTGCGGGGGTCCATCCCTCCTAGTGCGGGGGTCCATCCCTCCCAGTGCGAGTGCCCATTACTCCAAGTTCGGGGGCCCATCACTCCCAGTGCGGGGGTCCATTACTCCTAGTGCGGGGGCCCATTACTCCTAGTGCGGGGGCCCATTACTCCTAGTGCGGGGGCCCATTACTTCCAGTGCGGTGGCCCATTACTCCTAGTGTAGGGGCCCATTACTCCTAGTGCGGGGGTCCATTACTCCTAGTGCGTGGGTCCATTACTCCTAGTGGGGGGGCCCATTACTTCCAATGCGGGAGCCCATTACTCCTAGTGCGGGGGACCATTACTCCTAGTGCGGGGGCCCATTACTCCTAGTGCGGGGGCCCATTACTCCTAGTGCGGGGGCCCATTACTCCTAGTGCGGGGACCCATCACTCCTAGTGGGGGGGGGCCCATTACTTCCAGTGCGGTGAGCCCATTACTCCTAGTGCGGGGGCCCATTACTCCTAGTGCGGGGGCCCATTACTCCTAGTGTGGGGGCCCATCACTCCTAGTGCGGGGGCCCATTACTTCCAGTGCGGGGGTCCATTACTCCTAGTGCGGGGGTCCATTACTCCTAGTGGGGGGGCCCATTACTCCTAGTGCGGGGGCCCATCACTCCTAGTGCGGGGGCCCATTACTTCCAGTGCGGGGGTCCATCACTCCCATTACGCCCATCATGTCCTGACAATAAAAGTCTGTAGTGTTCTATCAGCCGCAGAGCCACAGGTTGGGTGACCCTAATTAATACCTCAAAGCTCCTCAGGATGGCGCCGGTCAATACTGGAATGTTTAGTGCATATAGGGAGAAGATGTATTATCAGTGTTCAGAACAATTCCTTAACCCCCTCATCACCTTCAGCAATAAATGTATAAAATATATAAAAACTGAAGTATAAATCTATTCAGCACAGGTATAAGTATAATATATACAGTATATATATGAGATGTTATAGCTCCGGGGACAACAGACAACAAACATCTCTATATACAGTCACAACAAGGGGCCATCATAATAACCGGGAGTTCATATGGTTTCAGACCATAACAATATTTTTGTGATATTTTGGGATAATTTTGGGATATGATGATACCGTAAATGATCAAAAATAAAAAAAATCTAATAAAAAAAAAATACAAAATGAAAAAAGTGATGGAACATCAAAAAGGATCACAAAGTCCATGATCATAAAAAGCCTCAAAAAATGCATCACAGAAAGAATGAGCAAAAATACAGAAAGAAATAAAAAAAACCAACATAATCAAAAAGAAAAACACCTCACGGCAGGAATGTTGTTCCCAGCAATTATTTCATCCAGAAATGTAAACTATCAAAATAAAGAAAAGAAACATAAAACATCGCCTCAATGTGATAGATGTTTAGTCAGAACTTCGGCAAGTACCAAGGATCCTCTGCAGACCCCTGGTTTGGTCCGCAGGGTTAAATTAGTCACATGGTAGTGAGAGGGGTCAAATACATAAACTATCAAGAAAATGTCCTGTGGTGTCCTGGAGCGGGGTCGCCTTTTACTACCATGGCCACTGTTCGGGAAGCTGTTGTCTCGGTCCCTGTCTCAGTCCCATTTAGATGGGAAGTTTAGTCGGAACTTAAAGGGGTACTCAGCCACTAGACATCTTATCCCCTCTCCAAAGGATAGGGAATAAGATGTCTGATCGCGGGGGTCCCGCTGCTGGGGACCCCCACAATCTCGGCTGCGGCACCCCAGACATCTGATGCACGGAGCGAACTTTGCTCTGTGCCGGATCACTGGAGATGTGGGGCGGATGCTCGTGACTTCATGGTCATGTCTTGATTGTGACATCATGGCCACGCCCTCAATGCAAGTCTATGGACTCGCATTGAGGGGGTGTGGTCGTGACGTTACGAGCCTCCGCCCCACATTGCCAGTGCCGGCAGAAAAACACACCCGCAAGACAACACGTCCACAGAAACAGACCTGAGACCGAACCAGGGACCCCCGAGACAACGGTCACCCCAACAGTGTTTATGCCTGGACACATGTCCACCCTTCAACCATTTAACAGGATTCTTGCTGCACCCCAGTGCCCAGGGACAGAGGAGGGACCTAAAGCACATGTTAGTCTAGTCCTGGCCCCTGGTCAGGGAACATCACCCAGTAGCAGCTCTTACACCTTCAGTGGTTTCCTCCAACTACAATATTCCAGGTCCAGACAACAAGATGCAGCCTTTCTGGTGTGTCCCACTACAGGAGTACCACCAACATAAGTGAATGCTTTAGGGACAAGAACAAATCTAACAGGCCCTCTAGCAAAGTAAGGACTAGGTCCAGGTATTCTCTGGGCCAGCCTGTCCAAAGTGCAGTTGGGGTTCCGGGCATGCTGTGAATTGTACTTATGCAACTGCTGTAAGAGCTCGAAATGTTCCCAGCAGGACAGAATTATCCATCCACAATAACATATCCTAGAAGTGTCTGTGTGAACAGAGCCCTAGAGCGACAGCCCATCAGTAATGGCGCCAGTAACAGAGTCACAATGTAACAGCTAACGTGTGACCTGATAATTCTTCCTCCGCCATAACAACGAAAGACGGAATAACAAAAAGTGCAAAGATGTCACATTGTCAGCATAATGATGGCACAAAGTAGACAATTCCTTCCACACCGCGAGCGGCCGCGCCAAACTTCACAGCACAGTTATCAGACGTTACATCTACACGGGAATTTGTGTTATTTCATGTATAGAAAGTTTTTGTATTAGATTATTTCATACGTGAAAGGGAAGGTTATCATATTGAGCACCCCAGTATAATTACCCCAGTATAATCCCCCCATTATAATTTCCCCCAGCATAATTACCCCAAGTATAAATACCCCAGCATAATTATCACAGTATAATTACCCCAGTATAATTATCCCAGCATAATTACCACCAGTATAACTACCCCCAGTATAATTACCCCAGTATAATCCCCCCATTATAATTTCCCCCAGCATAATTACCCCAAGTATAAATACCCCAGCATAATTACCACCAGTATAACTACCCCCAGTATAACTACCCCAAATATAATTACCACTAGTATAACTACCCCCAATATAATTACCACCAGTATAACTACCCCCAATATAATTACCCCCAGTATAACTACCCCCAGTATAAATACCCCCTGCATAATTACCCCCAGTATAATTACCACCAGTATAACTACCCCCAGTATATTTACCACCAGTATAACTACCTCCAGTATAATTACCACCAGTATAACTACCCCCAGTATAAATACCCCCTGCATAATTACCCCCAGTATAATTACCACCAGTATAACTACCCCCAGTATAATTACCACCAGTATAACTACCTCCAGTATAATTACCACCAGTATAACTACCCCCAGTATAATTACCACCAGTATAACTATCCCCAGTATAATTACCACCAGTATAACTACCTCCAGTATAATTACCACCAGTATAACTACCCCCAGTATAATTACCACCAGTATAACTACCTCCAGTATAATTACCACCAGTATAACTACCCCCAGTATAATTACCACCAGTATAACTACCCCCAGTATAATTACCCCAGTATAACTACCCCCAGTATAATTACCACCAGTATAACTACCTCCAGTATAATTACCCCCGGTATAATTACCCCCGGTATAATTACCCCCTGTATAATGACCCCCAGTATAATTACCCCCTGTATAATGACCCGCAGTATAATTACCCCCTGTATAATTACCCCAGCAGCACAGAGTATTTTTCATGTTGAATCTTTATAAGAAAACATAATTCTGTGATTCGGTCAGTTTGCAGGTTTTGTGCTGACGATTCGCGTTATTATCGGTTACATTTTACAAATATTAAGAAGGTGAAATATAGGACGTCTGATACGTGGTGCCAAAACGAATATAAATTCCAATTGGGGGAATAAGCGATAATGCGGAGCAGCGGAATTAGCTGCCAGTTCGGAGAACGCCGCCGATCACAAAAGACTCGTCAGGTTAAATAGGAGATATGAGGCTGAAATATCCGCAGACGTCTCCATTACAATTTCCATATTTTAAGGAGAACAGATACAATTACCTTCTTTGTGCTTTCTTATCGCTCGGCGTTCTTCATTCTTCCAGGTTATAGGTTTTTACTCAAGTAAATTCAGGTTCTTAATGTGAATGATGCAGATGGTGGCGTCGGTTATACGGAGTTCCCCTTTATAACCGGGGTCTATGGGGTTAAGTTGATGCAGCAGATCATTGGCTGCAGGACACACTATGTTGTGTCTATATACATAAAGGACTAAACCATTGTCACCAGGACCATCTTTAAAGGGGTGGAAAACATTTTATTTATTTTGGGAGCTGGAAAGTTAAACAGATTTGTAAATTACTTCTATTAAAAATTCTTTACCCTTCCAGTACTTTTTAGCAGCTGTATGCTACAGAGGAAATTCTTTTTTTTTCTTTTCTTTTTTTTTCTTGTCCACAGTGCTCTCTGCTGACACCTGATGCCCGTATCAGGAACTGTCCAGCAGGAAAAAATCCCCATAGCAAACCTATGCTGCTCTGGACAGTTCCTGATATGGACAGAGGTGTCAGCAGAGAGCACTGTGGACAAGACAAAAAAGAAACTCAAAAAGCAAATCATTTCCTTTGTAGCATACAGCAGCTAATAAGTACTGGAAGGATTAAGATTTTTAAATAAAAGTCATTTACAAATCTGTTTAACTTTCTGGCTCCAGTTGATTTAAAAAAAAATGTTTTCCACCAGAGTACCCCTTTAATTTTGATTGGACCCTGGGCAAGCAATTATTTTTGGGCCCTGTAGCACAGCATACCTTAGCCACACCTCTTTGACACTTGGTGCACCCATAAAAATGTTTATTTTTGTTTAGTGAAATAAAGGAACAGACAACATCTATGAAGATAAGCGCAGTATCCATACATCCTCTTTTTTGGCTATGCTAGTGATTTCCTATGCAGGAGGACACGGTAATGTGACGGCTGTCGGGGGAGGCTGCGGGAATAGCGGGAGAAAAATTACTGCTCGTGCCGTCATTTTCTCCGTCTAGTCCCATTACAAAATAACGGCGCCCGACGGACCCCATTATAGTAAATGGGATCCATCGGGACCTGTTATTGCCCATTGTGCCCCGTCCCAAAAACCGCCATTGAAGGTTGAAAAAAAAGAGCCTAACAGTCATTTAAAGGGGTTCTCCGCTGCTTAGAGTTTGGAACAAATTGTTCTGTACAGTTTGCTCTGATTGTTGAGCAGCGGAGTACGCCTTTAAGGGCGGGGCAGTGTGAAAGCTAGATGAGAAATTGTCACCTAGCTTTTCTGTGTACCAGAATGGCAAATCAGTTCATGCCTGGTGGACTGGTGGTAACTTTGGGGGAGACTCCAGAAGTGGAGAACGCACACGCAGGTCTGAAGGTTATGCAGCTCATGTCATCACCCAGGTCCTAGATAAGGAAATAGGGCCGGCCCGCTTTTTCTGCTAATGTAGCTGCTGCGGGCACCGGGCGGCCTGTGCGAGCTGCTGGGCCTATTTTAACGTAGGGGCTAAAGGGCTAGCTGCTTTGGGCCCCCAGGAATGACAGGGCCGAGGGCAGCTGCCCCTTTTGCCCCGCGTTAAAGACGGCCCTGATTGTCACATGGGCAGGGCCCGAGGAGCCCACGTCTGAGGGGCTTCACAGGATCCTTTCCAATCATCTGATCTATCAGTGCACTCTGTTACTTAAAGGGGTACTCCGCCCCTAGACATCTTATAGGGCTGGGCGGTTATACCGATAAGAATTTTTCCCATACCGCAATACTGGTTTGACCCCTCCCCCTCGGGAATGAATGAATTATCAACCCAGCGCTGCGCTGTCCCCATATGTGACCCGCGAGCGCTGTTCTGCCTGATGAAGCTGCTGTAGCAGTGAAACGCGTTGCTTTCTGGGAAAATTAAACACCCTTGCTTTTACCTACATGATGCTGTCTGTGTCCTGTGCCATGTGGAACCGGTGTTCCTGTTGAATCCATCTCTTTCTCAACAACAAACATAGGATCGGTGATTTAACCCTTACTCACCCCCATTTGCCAGGGTCGGGGTTTTTGTTTAAAGTGCCATACAAGTCTATGGGAAATATATGTTACTGCATAACTTCCAAATGGCTGTAGATATTTCCATAATACTTGGTCACATGTTACTTATATGTCCACTTAAAATATAGAATAGTTAATTTAACCCTTAACTACCCCCATTTGTGAGGGTCGGGGTTTTTGTTTAAAGTCCCATGCAAATCAACGGGAAATGTATTTTCCCACATAACTTTCGTACAGCTGGAGATATTTCAATAATACCTGGTCACATGTTACTTATATGTCAAATAAAAAGATATGATAGTTAAATTAACCCTTACCTACACCCTTATATAAAAGATGGGTTTTTGTTTCAAGTCCCATGCGAGTATATAGGACTTCCAGTACCTTACTCCAAAAGCTCCGCTCTGCATCTTCTGGAGAATGTGTCAATCTGGCTTGCAAGTCACACCCCCTCTCACAAAGACATGCCCACTGTTTAAGCCCCACCCCTTTTATTATCTACCCTTTTGGTGCATTGTTCTGGCTTTCAAATCACGCCCAGTCCCACTAAGCCACGTCCCCTTCTATTTTCAGCTTACAATATCTTCATCACAAATCAGTCCTACCTGAGGACAGGATATGAGGATGGGACATAAGAATGGGATATGAGGTCGGGATATGAGGATGGTACATAAGGAAGGGATATGAGGTCAGGATATGAGGACGGGATATGAGGTCAGGATATGAGGTCAGGATATGAGGATTGGATATGAGGTCAGGATATGAGGTCAGGATATGAGGTCAGGATATGTGGATTGGATATGAGGACGGGATATGAGGTCAGGATATGAGGTCGGGATATGAGGACGGGATATGAGGACGGGATATGAGGTCAGGATATGAGGTCGGGATATGGGGACAGGATATAAGGTCGAGATATGGGGACGGGATATGGGGACAGGATATGAGGATAGAATATGAGGACGGGGATATGAGGTCGGGATGGAAGGACGGGATATGAGGTTGAGATATGAGGACGGAATATGAGGTTGACATATGAGGATGGGATATGGGGACGGGATATGAGGTTGAGATATGAGGATGGGATATGGGGACGGGATATGAGGTTGAGCTATGGGGACAGGATATGGGGTTGGAATACGAGGTTGAGATATGGGGACAGGATATGGGGTTGGGATATGAGGTTGAGATATGGGGACAGGATATGGGGTTGGGATATGAGGTTGAGATATGGGGATGGGATATGGGGATGGGTTATGGGGACGGGATATGACAACAATATATGGGACGGGATATGAAGTCAGTAGCTTCCTCCTTTGTTGATTTTCCTCCCCAACAAAGATTAGGAAGGAAAAAACGTGCAACGCCGGGTACTCAGCTAGTATATACATAAATATATATATAAGTACCTTTTGGCTTTGTGTCCTGTGATGAGAAGTTTTGCTGTTTCTGCTCTTTCTATCTTTGGCGCTCTCGCCGCCGCCATCGCTCGCTCCTTTGTCCTCCCCTAATGACAGCCGCTCAGTAAACTTAAAAAGTGATCAGATCGATCGTCCGCAGGTTGATTCGCACCCTCAAGCTTCGTATTGATTTTCTCGCATCCCTAAGATTTATGTTTTTGGACGCGCACTGTTCATTAGTGTCCTCTTTGTTGTTATTCAGAAACTTTCATCCTTTTAATTGTGGCAGGAATGACAGTGGGAGATTGAATTAGCTGTCGAGCTGTTTGGATTTCAGAGTTCATTTTGTCAACACTGAGAAATCTGCTTAAAGCGATGGCCCCCAAGGTGACGACTTCTGCATCGGCGCCGGCCCTGGATAATCCCCGCACAATCCAGAGAAAGGATATCAAGAAACAAGGATTGTTTATAAGGAATTATTATAGGGATTGCTTATAGGAAGTGAAACATTACTGGGGTCACTGTGTACATACATTACTGATCCTGTACTGATCCTGAGTTATATACTGTATTATACTCCAGAGCTGTACTCACTATTCTGCTGGTGAGGTCACTGTGTACATACATTACATTACTTATCCTGTACTGATCCTGAGTTATATCCTGTATTATACTCCAGAGCTGTACTCACTATTCTGCTGGTGAGGTCACTGTGTACATACATTACATTACTTATCCTGTACTGATCCTGAGTTATATCCTGTATTATACTCCAGAGCTGTACTCACTATTCGGCTGGTGAGGTCACTGTGTACATACATTACATTACTTATCCTGTACTGATCCTGAGTTATATCCTGTATTATACCCCAGAGCTGTACTCACTATTCTGCTGGTGAGGTCACTGTGTACATACATTACATTACTTATCCTGTACTGATCCTGAGTTGTATCCTGTGTGAGGCATATATTATATACAGAGTGGTGTATTTTAGCTACATAGAGGTATATACTATATACATAGAGGTGTATACTATATACATAGAGGTGTATACTATATACATAGAGGTGTATACTATATACATAGAGGTTTATACTATATACATATAGATGTATACTATATACAGAGTGGTGAGTACTATATACACAGTTTACACAGTGCTGTTTCCATCTGTTACTCTCGCGGTATCTGTGGCTTATTAGTGGCTCTTTTGTCCTGACCACGAGGGAGGGGGGGGATACATTGTTTCGGGTCAGCTGACTTCTTGATATGTTTTCATGTATCTACAATGTATTTTTTTGTTTTGATTCTTTGTAGTCAGTTTTAGCTGCAGGGAAAGATCTGTTGTGATGTTGTGTGTAGGATGAGCGGCCCCTGCGGCCCCTGCGCTCGTGTGGATCTGTCCATGGGGCCACAGACAAACAATGAAGTGGAGGGAGATGGATCCATACAAGAGAAAGTCTCCATATGGGTCCAACCGAGATCTGATGGATCAAACGCCCCATGGGGCCCCTGCGCCCTCTATTTGTTTTCTTGGCTCCTGTGTTCTCTTTGCCCCCAGGTTGTCGCCTTTATGTGATCAAATGCATCACCTGTGGGTTTATCTCCTGTATAAAGAAGAGTTAATGCTCTTATATATGTTCTATGGTGGAAAGGAGAAAAACAAAGAGAGAAAAAGAGAAACCTTCCCATGGATAATAACTGTTGTAGTGAAGAAACCCTCCTCAATTAAAATAAAGAAAAATACATTTTATATTAATAATAATAATAATAATAATTATTATTATTATTATTATTTCAATGCACACTCCTCTCTTTAAATACTCTGTACTGCTGTGGACCCTGCTCCTCCACTAAATAACTCTCACCCTGCTCCTCCACTATATAACTCTCACCCTGTGATCTCCACATGATCAGCACACTCCTCTCCTGAAATACTCTGTACTGCTGTGGACCCTGCTCCTCCACTATATAACTCTCACCCTGTGACCCCCACATGATCAGCACACTCCTCTCCTGAAATACTCTGTACTGCTGTGGACCCTGCTCCTCCACTATATAACTCTCACCCTGTGATCTCCCCATGATCAGTACACTCCTCTCCTGCATATTCTGTACTGCTGTGGACCCTGCTCCTCCACTATAAAACTCTCACCCTGTGACCTCCACATGATCAGCACACTCCTCTCCTGTATACTCTGTACTGCTGTGGACCCTGCTCCTCCACTATATGACTCTCACCCTGTGACCTCCACATGATCAGCACACTCCTCTCCTGTATACTCTTTACTGCTGTGGACCCTGCTCCTCCACTATATAACTCTCACCCTGTGACCTCCACATGATCAGCACACTCTTCTCCTGTATACTCTGTACTGTTGTGGACCCTGCTCCTCCACTATATAACTCTCACCCTGTGACCTCCACATGATCAATACACTCCTCTCCTGAAATACTCTGTACTGCTGTGGACCCTGCTCTTCCACTATATAACTCTCACCGTGTGACCACCACATGATCAGTACACTCCTCTCCTGTATACTCTGTACTGCTGTGGACCCTGCTCCTCCACTATATAACTCTCACCCTGTGACCCCCACATGATCAGCACACTCCTCTCCTGAAATACTCTGTACTGCTGTGGACCCTGCTCCTCCACTATATAACTCTCACCCTGTGATCTCCCCATGATCAGTACACTCCTCTCCTGCATATTCTGTACTGCTGTGGACCCTGCTCCTCCACTATAAAACTCTCACCCTGTGACCTCCACATGATCAGCACACTCCTCTCCTGTATACTCTGTACTGCTGTGGACCCTGCTCCTCCACTATATGACTCTCACCCTGTGACCTCCACATGATCAGCACACTCCTCTCCTGAAATACTCTGTACTGCTGTGGACCCTGCTCCTCCACTATATAACTCTCACCCTGTGACCTCCACATGATCAGCACACTCTTCTCCTGTATACTCTGTACTGCTGTGGACCCTGCTCCTCCACTATATAACTCTCACCCTGTGACCTCCACATAATCAGCACACTCCTCTCCTGAAATACTCTGTACTGATGTGGACCCTGCTCCACCACTATATAACTCTCACCCTGTAACCTCCACATGATCAGTACACTCCTCTCCTGAAATACTCTGTACTGCTGTGGACCCTGCTCCTCCACTATATAACTCTCACCCTGTAACCTCCACATGATCAGTACACTCCTCTCCTGAAATACTCTGTACTGCTGTGGACCCTGCTCCACCACTATAAAACTCTCACCCTGTGACCTCCACATGATCAGCACACTCCTCTCCTGTATACTCTGTACTGCTGTGGACCCTGCTCCTCCACTATATAACTGTCATCCTGTGACCTCCCACATGATCAGTACACTCCTCTCCTGAAATACTCTGTACTGCTGTGGACCCTGCTCCTCCACTATATAACTCTCACCCTGTGACCTCCACATGATCAGCACACTCCTCTCCTGAAATACTCTGTACTGCTGTGGACCCTGCTCCACCTATGTAACTCCCAGTCTGTTCCCCATCCTTACTGAAAGGTTCACTGCCCCCTACTCCTCAGAACATGTTTACACACATTATATATAGATCTGTCCCCCGTCCTCTACATGAGAGGTGGCGCCCCCTATTATCCTTTTCGCTTCCATTCCTAATTCAGACCACATATAATTTCCCAACATATTTGTAGATCCTGCAGCGGCTGCTTTGCTCAGCATTTTATGTAAAAATATAGATAAATAAATCCTTATTATAAAAAGGGAAAAAACAAGGCTTCCAGGAAAATGTGCAATTATTAATCTCCTTATTACAGCTCCTCTCCATCTAAAAATATTCTCCTGTAATGGCCCAATTTCTGCTTTCTTTAAAATGCTGCTTCCGCAATATTAGGATTTTAGTGACAATAACTCAGGCAGGATTTAGTTAAATATATATATATATATACTAGCTGAGTACCCGGCGTTGCCCGGTTTTTTCTTCCTAATCCTTGTTGGGAAGGAAAATAAACAAAGGAGGAAACTTTTGACTTTATATCCCGTCCTCATATATTGTTGTCATATCCCAACCCCACATCCCCTCCTCCTGTCCTGTCCTCCTATCCCGTCCTCATATCCTGTCCTCATATCCCAACCTCATATCCCGACCTCCTATCCCGTCCTCCTATCCCGTCCTCCTATCCCATCATCATATGTCAACCTCCTATCCCGTCCTCCTATCCCGTCCTCCTATCCCGTCCTCATATCCCGCCCTCCTATCCCGACCTCCTATCCCATCATCATATGTCAACCTCCTATCCCGTCCTCCTATCCCAACCTCCTATCCCGACCTCCTATCCCGACCTCCTATCCCGCCCTCCTATCCCGACCTCCTATCCCGACCTCCTATCCCGACCTCCTATCCCGTCATCATATGTCGACCTCCTATCCCGTCCTCCTATCCCGACCTCCTATCCCGTCCCCATATCCCTACCTCCTATCCTGCCCTCCTATCCCGTCCTCCTATCCTGACCTCCTATCCCAACCTCCTATCCCGACCTCCTATCCCGACCTCCTATCTTAACCTCATCTCCTGTCCTCCTATCCCGACCTCCCATCCTGTCCTCCTATCCCATCCTCCTATCCCAACCTCCTATCCCAACCTCCTATCCCGTCCTCCTATCCCAACCTCCTATCTCAACCTCATCTCCCGTCCTCCTATCTCGACCTCCTATCCCGACCTCCTATCCAGTCCTCCTATCCCGACCTCCTATCCTGTCCTCCTATCCCGACCTCCTATCCCGACCTCCTATCCCGACCTCCTATCCCGACCTCCTATCCCGTCCTCCTATCCCGACCTCCTATCCCGACCTCCTATCCCGTCCTCCTATCCCGACCTCCTATCCCGACCTCCTATCTCGACCTCCTATCCAGACCTCCTATCCAGACCTCCTATCCCGCCCCATAATATGTGTACCAGGTATTGAAATAGACATACACACACACACACACACACATTGGGGGACATGTATCAAAGATTTTACCCCAGTTTTGTGTGTATTTTTTTGCGTGAAATTTTGCGCAAGCCCTTTTTTTTCCCATTTTTTTGCGCAGGTTTTGGTAGAGCGTGTCCTCCAGATGTGGTGAATCAGGGCACCTTGGAGTGACATCTATAGTACACATGGATTTATTACCTGCGTTCTTTTCCTTTGCACCAAAAATTTTGCCGCACGTGCGTCTTTTTCCCCATAAATATAAACATCTATAACTGCACGTAGCGAAATCCTTTCTATTTCTGAAGGAAAGTTCTATAAGGAATCACCAGAATGTTTTTACTTTCCGATCTCAATTCCTCCTTTGGTTGCTTTATATTGCTTTTTACTCCTTGGTTATTCCAAAGCTCTTATATAATAATTTGCATATAGAATATTTGTTTCCAGTTCAGTTATTGATTAGATCACTTGGATATTGTTATTTTATGATCCAATAATTTAATACATTTACATAGGAAATGTTTGATAACTTATCATTGCACAAGATCCGTCACATTATAATCGCTTTGTATCCACTTAACACTGTAGATCATTCTCCTTTTATTTTTACAATTTACTGCTTTCCGTTATACTTTTCCCCAGCGCCCGGTAAGATGGCGGCTATCACTGATATCCAGCCATCTTACCATGTGACCATGGGGGGTTTCATCCTGCCAAGCCCCCCCGCCACCAAGGATCACTGCTATCAGCTAGTCAAATCTGTGTCCCTTACCCGTCCCCCAGCGTCACTTACCCGGACATGCGGTGTCCCGAGCGGTCCCGGTGCGAGCGGCGTCCTCCAGGCGGTCCCGGGGGTGGTGCGTCCCCGCGGTGAGTTTCCGGCAGCAGGGCGGCATCTTCATTGGCAGCAGTGAGATCGCCGTAAAGCGATCTCACTGCTGCCTCTGGGAGTTTCAAAACTGCAACTCCCAGCATGCCCAGACAGCCTTTGGCTTTCTGGGCATGCTGGGAGTTGTAGTTTTGCAACATCTGGAGGGCCACAGTTTGGAGACCACTTTATAATGGTCTCCAATCTGTGCTCTTCCAGATGTTCCAAAATTACAAATCTCAGCATGCCGACTCTGTCGAGGCATGCTGGGAGTTGTAGTTCTGTAACAACTGGAAGACCACAGATTGGAGACCATTATACAGTGGTCTACAAACTGTGGACCTCCAGCTGTTGCAAAACTACAACTCCGAGCATGCCCAGACTGCCCAAGCATGCTGGGAGTTGTAGTTCGTCAACATCTGGCCCTTCAAATATTGCCGAAATACAACTTCCAGCATGTCTGGCCATGCTGGGAATTATAGTTTTGCAACAGCTGAAGGCACACTAGTTGGGAAACATTGTTCGTTTCCTAACTCTTTTTCCCAACCCGTGTGCCTCCAGCTGTGCCTCCAAACTATAACGCCCAGCATGTACTGACAGACCATGCATGCTGGGAATTGAAGTTGTGCAACAGCTGGAGGCACACTGGTTTGGAAACACTAAGTTAAGTAAAAAGCTTTCAAGTGTTTTGCAACCAGTGTGCCTCCAGCTGTTGCAAAACTACAACTCCCAGCATGCACGGACTGCCAAAGGGCATGCTGGGAGTTGTAGTTATGCAACAGCTGGATGTCCCCCCCCCCCTCCCCCCAATGTGAATGGACAGGGTACACTCACATGGGCAGAGGTTTACAGGGAGTGCTGCAAGATTGAGATGCAGCAAACTCGCTGTCAACCCAGCCCGTGTGACTGTACCCTAAAAACACTACACTACACTTAAATAAAATAAGTATAAAACACTACATATACACATACCCCTACACAGCCCCCCTCCCCTCCCCAATAAATATGAACAACGTCTGGTACGCCACTGTTTCCAAAATGGAGCCTCCAGCTGTTGCAAAACAACAACTCCCAGTATTGCCGGACAGCCATTGACTGTCCAGGCATGTTGGGAGTTTTGCAACAGCTGGAGGCACCCTGTTTGGGAAACACTGGCATAGAATACCCCTATGTCCACCCCTATGCAAAACCCTAATTCAGGCCTCAAATGCGCATGGCGCTCTCACTTTGGAGCCCTGTCGTATTTCAAGGCAACATTTTAGGGCCACATATGGGGTATCGCCGTACTCGGGAGAAATTGCCTTACAGATTTTGGGGGGCTTTTTCTCCTTTTACCCTTTATGAAAAGGAACAGTTGGAGTCTACACCAGTATGTTAGTGTAAAAAAATAACATTATTTACACTGACATGCAGGTATTGCCGCATACTTTACATTTTCACAAGAGGTAAATGGGAAAAAAAGATCCTCATTTTTTTGGGACACAATTTAGCCAGAGTACGGAGATACCACATATGCGGGTGCAAAGTGCTCTGCGGGCGCACAACAAGGCCCAGAAGGTAGAGGGCACCATGGACATGTGAGGTGATTTGCACAGGGGGGGTCACAGATGGTAAATGAAGAATAAGGACATTGGTAGAATTGATGTTATAATTGGGAGATGATATTATTGGGAGATTAAAACTCTACAGAAAAAACATTCTACAACTAATAACGAGGACACAATTACTGTTTAGGTGCAGAAACGCTGCAGACAAAGCTCCTACTAAATAGAGCTGCGGGGTAAATTTATGCTCTGAGGAGAATTCTACATTTATACGCAATTCAAGAAAGTAGCTGCACAAGAATGATAAATGTAACGTAACTGCGCCAAATATACACAACAGGCAGAGGGGTAAAAAACTTCTATTATACACTGGAAATGATACATGTCCCCCCATATACATATATACACTATATACACTGCTATATATACACAACAGGCAGAGGGGTAAAAAACTTCTATTATACACTGGAAATGATACATGTCCCCCAATTGAGTCTTATATATATATACACACACAGGGCTCAAGTCCTCCAGGAACTCATGGGAACGGAGTTCCTGCACTTTTTTCATAGCAGGAACACTGTTTGCATTAGCAGGAGTCCTGAAGGATCAGCTCTTGAGCAGAAGTCTTGGGCGAGTTCCTACACAAATTTTCCCAGGACTTGACCCCTGTATATATATATGTATATATATATATATACATATATATATATATATATAGGGGGGAGGGGGGATTGGATTAAAATGAATTAAAAACAAATCAAAAAAGGCAAAAAAATAAATAAACAAAATAGTAGATTATAGCTAAATAGTCCTCTGGGTGTTTGGCGAAGTGAAGAACCTTTTGCGTACGTCGCGGTTTGTGACATCCCATCAATTCCAAATGCCAAGAACGTGTATTTATTTTCCCCACTTTGCATCCGGCGCACACAACCACTTCTAAAAATTAAATTGCTGTTATTTGGCTGGAATATTATCTGGGGAAATACATCTTCCTGACATCAGCGGGGAGCGCGTTAACGGGATTTAATATATATATATATGAAAAACAAGTATAAAAATGAGGATGGGGCAGCGCTGTGAAGCCGCCCTCTTATTACACGAGTGGCTTTGTTATCTATAATAAGATCAGCGCCTTAGAGCGCGGCCTCCCGGGACGCCGAATGTTCTGCGCAGGAAACGCTATGAATCCGGGAGAAGAATTTACAATAATAAAGAAAAGAATTATACGGTAAAACAAAGCGCCGCTAATAAGTTGTGACCCATCTGGTGTTTTATAGAGATGACACTTGTCGTGGGTCGGATACAAGTCAGGAACCGTCATGGACAGGGGCCCCTGGGGCCGTTTATAGGGGGCGCCACCTGGCCGCTATTTTACCGGCACAGCAGGTATTTTGGCAATCCTGACGGTATTTTTATATTAAAAAATACCGCCAATGCAATCCAACCGATCCATCAACTCCTGAATGTTGCTCCATAACCTATACCAGTATTGCCCAACTGGAGTGCCTCCAGCTGTTGCAAAACTACAACTCCCAGCATGCCCGGACAGCCGTTGGCTGTCCAGGCATGCTGGGAGTTGTAGTTTTGCAACAGCTGTAGGACCCTTGGTTTGGAAACACTGACCTATACTGTATACTACTATATAGTCCAACATGCTGGGAGTTGTAGTTTTGCAACAGCTGGAGGCACCTCTGGTTTGGAAACACTGACCTATACTGTATACTACTATATAGTCCAACATGCTGGGAGTTGTAGTTTTGCAACAGCTGTAGGACCCTTGGTTTGGAAACACTGACCTATACTGTATACTACTATATAGTCCAACATGCTGGGAGTTGTAGTTTTGCAACAGCTGGAGGCACCTCTGGTTTGGAAACACTGACCTATACTGTATACTACTATATAGTCCAACATGCTGGGAGTTGTAGTTTTGCAACAGCTGTAGGACCCTTGGTTTGGAAACACTGACCTATACTGTATACTACTATATAGTCCAACATGCTGGGAGTTGTAGTTTTGCAACAGCTGTAGGACCCTTGGTTTGGAAACACTGACCTATACTGTATACTACTATATAGTCCAACATGCTGGGAGTTGTAGTTTTGCAACAGCTGGAGGCACCTCTGGTTTGGAAACACTGACCTATACTGTATACTACTATATAGTCCAACATGCTGGGAGTTGTAGTTTTGCAACAGCTGTAGGACCCTTGGTTTGGAAACACTGACCTATACTGTATACTACTATATAGTCCAACATGCTGGGAGTTGTAGTTTTGCAACAGCTGTAGGACCCTTGGTTTGGAAACACTGACCTATACTGTATACTACTATATAGTCCAACATGCTGGGAGTTGTAGTTTTCATTTGGGGAAGCTACTGAGCCACAGACTGTGTCAGGGCATGCTGGGAGTTGTAGTTAAGAACTAACTGAAACTCTCAAATTTTATATAAAATGTGTTAAAAAAGTTACATTAAAACAAAAAAAGTAAAAGCTTCAGATCGGGGGGCAAAAAATGACCCTGATCCAGGCCGTATA
Source organism: Hyla sarda (assembly GCF_029499605.1). Lineage (NCBI taxonomy): Eukaryota > Metazoa > Chordata > Amphibia > Anura > Hylidae > Hyla > Hyla sarda. Next base: position 190,835,031 of record NC_079197.1, on the reverse strand, counting down.
AGGAGAAATAAAAAGGTATAGGGGTCAGAATCGGACAAAATTCCCCCCATATGTGTATCCTGTGATGTCACGCATATATAATTAATTATGCAAAATAGCATGACCGGTATTATTATTTTTAAATTTTTTGCAAGAAAGGTGGCGACTAGAGATGAGCGAACGTACAGTAAATTCGATTCGTCACAAACTTCTCGGCTCGGCAGTTGATGTCTTTTCCTGCATAATATGGTTCAGCTTTCAGGTGCTGAAAAAGGTGGATACAGTCCTAGGAAAGAGTCTCCTAGGAATGTATCCACCTTTTCCAGCCACCGGAGCAAATGAAAGCTGAACTCATTTATGCAGGAAAAGTCATCAACTGCCGAGCCGAGAAGTTCGTGACGAATCGAATTTACTGTAAGTTCGCTCATTTCTAGTGGCGACACTAGTCGTATATAATGTCACATTGGAGCCTCCCCCACAGGGCCGTCTGTAATTATGAATGGACCCTGGGCAAGAAATTGTTCACACTTCACTACAGACACAAACACACTACAGACACACACACACAGACACACACACACACAAACACACTACAGACACACACTACAGACACACACACACAGACACACACACTACAGACACACACTACAGACACAAACACACTACAGACACACACACAGACACACACACACTACAGACACAAACACACTACAGACACACACACTACAGACACACACAGACACACACACACAGACACACACACTACAGACACACTACAGACACACACACAGACACACACACACTACAGACACACACACTACAGACACACACTACAGACACACACACTACAGACACACTACAGACACACACACAGACACACACACACTACAGACACACACACTACAGACACACACACAGACACAAACACACACACTACAGACACACACACTACAGACACACACACACAGACACACACACAGACACACACACTACAGACACACACACACAGACACACACACAGACACACACACTACAGACACACACACACACACTACAGACACACACACTACAGACACACACACACTACAGACACACACACACTACAGACACACACAGACACTACAGACACACACACTACAGACACACACACAGACACACTACAGACACACACACTACAGACACACACACTACAGACACACACTACAGACACACACACTACAGACACACACTACAGACACACACACACACACTAAAGACACACACACTACAGACACAAACACACACACTAAAGACACACACACTACAGACACACACTACAGACACACACACACACTACAGACACACACACTACAGACACACACACTACAGACACACACACACACACTAAAGACACACACACTACAGACACACACTACAGACACACACACTACAGACACACACACACACACTAAAGACACACACACTACAGACACACACTACAGACACACACACACTACAGACACACACACTACAGACACACACACACAGACACACACACTACAGACACACTACAGACACACACTACAGACACACACACTACAGACACACACACTACAGACACACTACAGACACACACACTACAGACACACACACTACAGACACACACACTACAGACACACACTACAGACACACACACTACAGACACACACACTACAGACACACACTACAGACACACACACTACAGACACACACACTACAGACACACACTACAGACACAAACACACTACAGACACACACACTACAGACACACACACACACTACACACACACACACACTACACATGCACACTACAGACAGACATACACTACAGACACACACACTACAGACACACACACTACAGACACACACACACACACTACAGACACACACACTACAGACACACACACACTACAGACACACACACACTACAGACACACACACACTACAGACACACACAGACACTACAGACACACACACTACAGACACACACACACACACAGACACACACACTACAGACACACACACTACAGACACACACTACAGACACACACACACACACTAAAGACACACACACTACAGACACAAACACACACACTAAAGACACACACACTACAGACACACACTACAGACACACACACACACTACAGACACACACACTACAGACACACACACTACAGACACACACACACACACACTAAAGACACACACACTACAGACACACACTACAGACACACACACACTACAGACACACACACTACAGACACACACACACAGACACACACACTACAGACACACTACAGACACACACTACAGACACACACACTACAGACACACACACTACAGACACACTACAGACACACACACTACAGACACACACACTACAGACACACACACTACAGACACACACTACAGACACACACACTACAGACACACACACTACAGACACACACTACAGACACAAACACACTACAGACACACACACTACAGACACACACACACACTACACACACACACACACTACACATGCACACTACAGACAGACATACACTACAGACACACACACACTACAGACACACACACTACACAGACACACTACAGACAGACATACACTACAGACACACACACACTACAGACACACACACACACACACACTACAGACAGACTACAGACAGACACATACTACAGACACACACACTACAGACACACACACACACACACACACACACACACACTACAGACACACACACTACAGACACACACACTACAGACACACACACACACACACACACTACAGACAGACTACAGACAGACACATACTACAGACACACACAGACACACTACAGACACACACACACAGACACACACAGACACACTACAGACACACTACAGACACACACACACTACAGACACACACACACACTACAGACACACACACACACACTACAGACACACACACACACACACTACAGACACACACACACTACAGACACACACACTACAGACACACACACACACACTACAGACACACACACAGACACACTACAGACACACTACAGACACACTACAGACACACACACAGACACACACACAATACAGTTATAGGTGAACCTGCCCGTAAGAATTGTCCATAGTAATACGTTGACTTGAGTAAGGATTGTCTTCTGCTGGACTCATTGGACTCCTTGGACAATCCTTTGGTATTATGGTGGCCATGGATGGTCCTGGCTTGTAGGCTGTTAATATTGACGTACAGTTTAGATGATGGACGCCGTAGGGGACCCACATTATTACCAAAATTAAGAATCTTAAGACATCCAGTGAAATCATTCGGCATCCATTGTTCTCAGGAGAATCTTTCAAGGGTCCATTAGGAGACATCTCTTTTAGGATAGAGAAGAAATACTAGGGGCACAAAAGAAAACAGAAAAAAAAGCCAAAAAAATGTATTGTACCTAATTATTACTTCTCATTATACCTGAAAATGTAAATCAGGGGGACCTGGGAGTGACCTGATCCCTAGATCTGAGTAACCATTGAGTATCATCGTGTCTAGAAGTATTGTTACCATGGAAATCTATTACTGTCCATTCCGAATGTCTGCTCTAAGGAGCCCCTAATGTCCACCAGGTGATAGCTGAAGCCTGTGGTGACCAATGGATCCATAGTGTAAGACGTAATCCAAAGGAAGAGCCGGATCCTCCATCTTCCATTGTCCTCCTTACCACAGAGCAGGATCCTCCATCTTCCATTTTCCTATGGAACCATTGTCCTCCTGACCACAGAGCAGGATCCTCCATCTTCCTAGGGAACAATTGTCTTCCTGACCATAGAGCAGGATCCTCCATCTTCCTATGGAACCATTTACCTCCTGACCACAGAGCAGGATCCTCCATCTTCCTAGGGAACCATTGTCCTCCTGACCACAGAGCAGGATCCTCCATCTTCCTAGGGAACCATTGTCCTCCTGACCAGAGCAGGATCCTCCACCTTCCTATGGAACCATTGTCCTCCTGACCACAGAGCAGGATCCTCCATCTTTCTAGGGAACCATTTTCTTCCTGACCATAGAGCAGGATCCTCCATATTCCTATGGAACCATTGTCCTCCTGACCACAGAGCAGGATCCTCCATCTTCCTGGGGAACCATTGTCCTCCTGACCACAGAGCAGGATCCTCCATCTTCCTAGGGAACAATTGTCTTCCTGACCATAGAGCAGGATCCTCCATCTTCCTATGGAACCATTTACCTCCTGACCACAGAGCAGGATCCTCCATCTTCCTAGGGAACCATTGTCCTCCTGACCACAGAGCAGGATCCTCCATCTTCCTAGGGAACCATTGCCCTCCTGACCAGAGCAGGATCCTCCACCTTCCTATGGAATCATTGTCCTCCTGACCACAGAGCAGGATCCTCCATCTTTCTAGGGAACCATTTTCTTCTTGACCATAGAGCAGGATCCTCCATCTTCCTATGGAACCATTGTCCTCCTGACCACAGAGCAGGATCCTCCATCTTCCTAGGGAACCATTAGCCTCCTGACCAAAGAGCAGGATCCTCCATCTTCCTATGGAACCATTGTCCTCCTGACCACAGAGCAGGATCCTCCATCTTCCTAGGGAACCATTGTCCTCCTGACCATAGAGCAGGATCCTCCATCTTCCTATGGAACCATTGTCCTCCTGACCACAGAGCAGGATCCTCCATCTTCCTGGGGAACCATTGTCCTCCTGACCACACAGCAGGATCCTCCATCTTCCTAGGGAACCATTGTCCTCCTGACCATAGAGCAGGATCCTCCATCTTCCTATGGAACCATTGTCCTCCTGACCACAGAGCAGTATCCTCCATCTTCCTGGGGAACCATTAGCCTCCTGACCAAAGAGCAGGATCCTCCATCTTCCTAGGGGACCATTTTCCTCCTGACCACAGAGCAGGATCCTCCATCTTCCTGGGAAATCATTGTCTTCCTGACCACAGAGCAGGATCCTCCCTCTTCCTGGGGAACCATTGTCCTCCGAACCACAGAGCAGGATCCTCCATCTTCCTGGGAAATCATTGTCTTCCTGACCACAGAGCAGGATTCTCCATCTTCCTGGGGAACCATTGTCCTCCTGACCACAGAGCAGGATCCTCCATCTTCCTAGGGGACCATTTTCCTCCTGACCACAGAGCAGGATCCTCCATCTTCCTGGGAAATCATTGTCTTCCTGACTACAGAGCAGGATCCTCCCTCTTCCTGGGGAACCATTGTCCTCCTGACCACAGAGCAGGATCCTCCATCTTCCTGGGAAATCATTGTCTTCATGACCACAGAGCAGGATTCTCCATCTTCCTGGGGAACCATTGTCCTCCTGACCACAGAGCAGGATCCTCCATCTTCCTGGGGAACCATTATCCTCCTGACCACAGAGCAGGATCCTCCATCTTCCTAGGGGACCATTTTCCTCCTGACCACAGAGCAGGATCCTCCATCTTCCTATGGAACCATTGTCCTCCTGACCACAGAGCAGGATCCTCCCTCTTCCTCGGGAACCATTGTCCTCCTGACCACAGAGCAGAATCCTCCATCTTCCTGGGAAATCATTGTCTTCCTGACCACAGAGCAGGATTCTCCATCTTCCTGGGGAACCATTGTCCTCCTGACCACAGAGCAGGATCCTCCATCTTCCTAGGGGACCATTTTCCTCCTGACCACAGAGCAGGATCCTCCATCTTCCTGGGAAATCATTGTCTTCCTGACCACACAGCAGGATCCTCCATCTTCCTATGGAACCATTGTCCTCCTGACCACAGAGCAGGATCCTCCATCTTTCTGGAGAACCATTGTCCTCCTGACCACAGAGCAGGATCCTCCATCTTCCTGGGAAATCATTGTCTTCCTGACCACAGATCAGGATCCTCCATCTCCCTGGGTAACCATTGTCCTCCTGACCACAGAGCAGGATCCTCCATCTTCCTAGGGGACCATTTTCCTCCTGACCACAGAGAATCGTCTCCGAGATAACTTTAACAAAACATGAACACAAGTTCAGAAATTACCAGCCATGAAATTGCAGTATGTAGCTGCTCGGCCCGTCCTCGCCCGGTGGCGCCGCTGCATCGGTGACTTCCTCTTAATTCATCCGTGTCCCTATAAGTGGAAAATATCGCTCTTGCAAGACTAAGTGCACATAAATTTCTAATCATTCTATATATAAAATATGATCGTCCGTAATGAACTTTACGGCTTTTAGACATGATGAATAAATGCTAAAGAGTCTCGGGCCTTGTGCTTTTAGATACTATTAAAACTAAAGTAAGTCGCATTAAATGATAATCATGTTAGGCGATAAAACACGCCGCATGGGCAACGAGCACTTCGCTTTGTCTCCTCCTCAACAGATATTCTGTGAAAACAGACAAAGTACCGTAGACTGCGAAATGATTAAAAAAAAAAATCCCAAAATCACATTTATTGGATCTATTACTTCTTCGTCAGGACGTTTTACTGTCACGACTGCATTACCGCCTTCTGCCAACAGATGGCATAACCAATATAGATGAAATAACCAATATAGAATTACAGCAGCTCTGAATCTTATAAGGCAGGCAATGCCCCCTGGGAAATCGTATGCAAATCTGCTCTACTCCAGAAAGAATAGTGTGGGTTCTCTGGTGCCCCCTACTGGAGGTAGCATTCATTTAAATCAATACTTAACCCATTAAATAAGTGTTTCCCAATCAGGGTGCCTCCAGCTGTTGCAAAACTACAACTCCCAGCATGCCCGTACAGCCGTTAGCTGTCTGGGCATGCTGGGAGTTGTAGCTTTGCAACAGCTGGAGGCACACTGGTTAAGAAAGATCACATTAAAAGTCTTAATACATAACTATGGGTTAGAAGCCAAACCAGAATCTCCTCCAAAAGAAAGAGACGTTGATGATGAATTTTATGATTTATTTAATTAATTAAATAAATTATTAAAGGGATACTTCCGTGGAAAACTTTTTTTTTTTTTTTTTTTATCAACTGGTGCCAGAAAGTTAAACAGATTTGTAAATCACTTCTATTAAAAATTCTTAATCCTTCCAGTACTTTTTAGGGGCTGTATGCTAAAATGAAATCCAAAAAAGAAATGTCATGACCACAGTGCTCTCTGCTGACCTCTGCTGTCCATTTTAGGAACTGTCCAGAGCAGCATATGTTTGCTATGGGGATTTGCTCCTGCTCTGGACAGTTCCTAAAATGGACAGAGATGTCAGCAGAGAGCACTGTGGTCAGGACATCAGAGGAAATGAATTTCTTTTTTGGATTTCTCTTTAGTATACAGCCCCTAAAAAGTACTGGAAGGATTAAGATTTTTTTTAATAGAAGTGATTTACAAATCTGTTTAACTTTCTGGCACCAATTGATAAAAAAAAAAAAAAAAAATAAATAAAGTTTTGAATGCCCCTTTAAATAAAATAACTACATTCATAAATAATTTTTAAAAATATATAAATAAAATATTTAAATGAAATTAATGAATTATTTAATTGTTTATTTTAAATGAAACAAAAGTTAGGCTAAAACAAACAAAACAAAAAAATAAATAGATTTTAAAATAAACGTTTAAAAAAATTTTTTTCGGCATAAAACGGATTATTCCGCGACTATTTAGAATAATGAACAAAGGTCTGTTTGTTTTCTCACCATATGGTGCCACATTGTATCCAAACGGCGCCACCTTGTGGCTGCACCATGATTTATTTATTTTAAGATGCAGAGGCAGTGCATCAATGACGCTAGTTTACACACGAAAATGCACAAGGATGCGGCCTTCAAAAGGACTAAAAGGCACCTGCGAGGGTCCAGGGTCAAATTTTGCCCAACCATGACGAATGTTGTGTTTTACCTTTTTTTTGGGGGGGGCGGTACTTTGCATTGATGTGATTTACAGTAGTACGGAAAGGGTTAATGTGCCTCCTTGGGCAGACCAATAGGAAATCTTATAGGCCATGGAATTATTTTTGTTAAAAAGTGTATACAAAGTATAATTTCTCTAGAACAGTGGTATTCAACCTGCGGACCTCCAGATGTTGCAAAACTACAACTCCCAGCATGCCCGGACAGCCGTTGGCTGTCCGGGCATGCTGCGAGTTGTAGTTTTGCAACATCTGGAGGTCCGCAGGTTGAAGACCACTGCTCTAGAAGGAAATGATCGGACTCTCTAGTGCCACCTGTAGGTCAGTGCTGGTTATGCAGAATGTATTATTGCTGCTCTAATAGTGTGAGATTTTGTGTGAGAGAAGGGGTTAAACATTCCCAGTGGGGAGGGAAGGGGTTAACCATCTGCCACTATAACTCTTCCATTCATAAAGCCATCAGATAAATGGAATGTAAATGGGCCGAGTCTGGCCGCGCGCCCACATCCCTATTGGCAGGTGGGGACGGATTAGGTAGAGACATGAAATCTCCTTCCAAAAGTTTGATAAAACATCAAATACATCATCCGGAGGCAGAAAGCTCAAACGGATTTGGCCGCTATTATTAACCGATTACAGCATGAAATGGCGTCAGCGCCCGGTCCGGACCTCAGCGACTTTATTTTAAAGGTCTTAATTCCGCGAAAATAAAGGAAGCCTCCACCTCCGCCAAGGCATTGTCATGGATAATGATGTTAGTGGGGTCTGAGAATAGGGAACTGCGTTACGGCAAGTGCAAGGCGCGGGGGGGAGGGGAGCGTGGTAGGGGGGCATTATATTGTTTGATAAATAAAATCTGATGCTGAGGGATGGAAACATGCAGCTGTACTTACCCGGCCCTGGTCCCCTGCGGGTCACATTGATCTCTGTCTAGTCCCCGGGTCATCTCTCTGGAGATGGGACGCTGCTGCAGGCAATGATAATAATAAATATATAAAAACACTGGATGACCCCTTTAAACCTTTGTATGCCAAGTAGCTCTCCTCCAGAAGTAATAGAGCTGACTCTCTAGTGCCACCTAGTGGGGGTAACTTCCCTAGAGACTCAGGCTGCCGCCATACAATCTCTCCATAGTCACTTATGACATCTGATCCGCACATCCTCAGCTCCTGATCTCCATCACTCCTAGATTCTTTCCTGGGGTCTTAATAATGACTTCCACTCTTGAATGGTTCACATAGTTAGGGCCCATGATTTGAGACCCCCCCCAGTCACTAGAACAATGGCCCCCCCAATGCTATCCTTTGCACATAGTCCTATCCAGGTTTTTATGGATTGTCCTTTATCTTATCCAGCGCAAATATTTCCAAGAAGTGCCCAGAATGTGCGGAGGTCTCCTCCTTCATGGTTCCATCTCGTGGACCATACCATGTTGGTCACAGGGAGGAGACCCCAGTGCAGAACTCATATGGGCACAACTCATGGTGTCACCATAATTCCTTTTCATACCGGACAGGAAGACCGGGGGATATACAACCTTCTCATAGCTGTCAGGAGAGAAGGTGCCATGACCACCCAGCTCATCCCAACGCCCATATTTACTGATACAAGGGAGGAAAGGCGACTGCAAGAATAGACATCCGAGAGAGGAGACAAAGACACCTGTCCACGTCACCACGTGAGGATATCCACACTGCACTAATGCCTCAACCAGGTGGACATTATATGGGCAGGCAGAGGGGGCCGGGACTATGTATCAACTACATGTGATGGTGATGATGGTGATAATGATGGTAATGATGATGGTGATGATGATGGTGATGGTAATGATGATGGTGATGATGATGGTGATGATGGTGATGGTGATAATGATGGTTGTGATGATGGTGATGATGGTGATAATGATGGTAATGATGATGGTGATGATGATGGTGATGATGGTGATGGTGATAATGATGGTTGTGATGATGGTGATGATGGTGATAATGATGGTAATGATGATGGTGATGTGATGATGATGGTGATTGTGATGATGGTGATGACGATGATGATGGTGATGATGGTGATGACGATGATGATGGTGATGATGATGATGGTGATGACGATGATGATGATTGTGAAGATGGTGATGATGGTGATAATGATGGTGATTGTGATGATGGTGATGACGATGATGATGGTGATGATGGTGGTGATGATGATGATGGTGGTGGTGATGATGATGGTGATGGTGATTGTGATGATGGTGATGACGATGATGATGGTTGTGATGGTGATGATGATGGTGGTGATGATTGTGATGATGGTGATGACAATGATGGTGATGATGATGGTGATGACGATGATGGGGATGGTAGTGATGATGATGGTGATGACGATGATGATGATGATGATGATGATGGTTGTGATGGTGGTGCTGATAGTGATGATGATGGTGAGGATGATGGTGATGATGATAGTGATGATGATGGTGGTGATTGTGATGATGGTGATTGTGATGATGATGGTGATGACGATGATGGTGATTGTGATGATGATGGTGATGACGATGATGGTGATGGTTGTGATGATGGTGCTGATAGTGATGATGATGGTGATGACGATGATGGTGATGGTTGTGATGATGGTGCTGATAGTGATGATGATGGTGATGACGATGATGATGATGGTTGTGATGGTGATGATGATGGTGGTGATGATTGTGATGATGGTGATGACAATGATGGTGATGGTTGTGATGATGGTGCTGATAGTGATGATGATGGTGATGATGATGGTGATGATGATGGTGATGATGATAGTGATGATGATGATAGTGATGATGATGGTGATTGTGATGATGATGATGATGGTGATAACGATGATGATGAGGAAGAGGAGGAGGATTTTCTGTCTGGACTTGGAGATATGGTTTATGATAGAAGAGAAGGCAGATTTGTGTTGGACTCGTCAGGACCGGACGGACTCCGTCTCTGAACAGAATACAAAGCAGTTGTCTCCGCGCCGCCATCAGTGCGGGCCCCGCGATTTACATGAAATCTTCCTCCAACAAATGCAATAATCCTGACAATAAATCACTGTAACTGAGACACTTCAGAGAGAATCTCGTCTATTATGGACTAATTACCGGAGCCCGAGATTCAGGAGCAAAGTGCTTTCTAAAATGAGTCAAAATCAATGATCCTTCAAAATGGTGCAAAAAGTTCTGGACCTGATGTGAGAGTTTAGACGGCGTCTGGAGGGGGGGAGGGGGCTAAAAATGGGGGGAAATACAAAAGTCTGATTTCTTTTATTGCTGCTATTTATTATGATCAAAATGACAGATATCACAATAAAGACTGACGAAATGATCCTGATAAACAGTCTGGAGTAATGTCCCAAATACTGAACGATCAGCCAACAACCCATCCCATATAGCGCTATAGCGTGTGTGTATATATATATATATCCATCAAATACAATGTACAGCTTACTTACAGAATTTACATATCTTAATAAATCTTATTTACTGTTTACACATTTATCCTGTACTGATCCTGAGTTATATTGTGTATTATACCCCAGAGCTGTACTCACTATTCTGCTGGTGAGGTCACTGTGTACATACATTACATTACTTATCCTGTACTGATCCTGAGTTATATCCTGTATTATACTCCAGAGCTGCACTCACTATTCTGCTGGTGAGGTCACTGTGTACATACATTACATTACTTATCCTGTACTGATCCTGAGTTATATCCTGTATTATACTCCAGAGCTGCACTCACTATTCTGCTGGTGAGGTCACTGTGTACATACATTACATTACTTATCCTGTACTGATCCTGAGTTATATCCTGTATTATACTCCAGAGCTGTACTCACTATTCTGCTGGTGAGGTCACTGTGTACATACATTACATTACTTATCCTGTACTGATCCTGAGTTATATCCTGTATTATACCCCAGAGCTGTACTCACTATTCTGCTGGTGAGGTCACTATGTACATACATTACATTACTTATCCTGTACTGATCCTGAGTTATATCCTGTATTATACTCCAGAGCTGTACTCACTATTCTGCTGGTGAGGTCACTGTGTACATACATTACATTACTTATCCTGTACTGATCCTGAGTTATATCCTGTATTATACCCCAGAGCTGTACTCACTATTCTGCTGGTGAGGTCACTGTGTACATACATTACATTACTTATCCTGTACTGATCCTGAGTTATATCCTGTATTATACCAAAGAGCTGTACTCACTATTCTGTTGGTGAGGTCACTGTGTACATACATTACATTACTTATCCTGTACTGATCCTGAGTTATATCCTGTATTATACTCCAGAGCTGCACTCACTATTCTGCTGATGAGATCACTGTGTACATACATTACTTATCCTTTACTGATCCTGAGTTATATCCTGTATTATACCCCAGAGCTGTACTCACTATTCTGCTGGTGAGGTCACTGTGTACATACATTACTTATCCTGTACTGATCCTGAGTTATATCCTGTATTATACCCCAGAGTTGTACTCACTATTCTGCTGGTGAGGTCACTGTGTACATACATTACATTACTTATCCTGTACTGATCCTGAGTTATATCCTGTATTATACCCCAGAGTTGTACTCACTGTTCTGCTGGTGAGGTCACTGTGTACATACATTACATTACTTATCCTGTGCTGATCCTGAGTTATATCCTGTATTATACTCTGTACTCACTATTCTGCTGCTGAGGTCACTGTGTACATACATTACATTAATTATCCTGTACTGATCCTGAGTTATATCCTGTATTATACTCCAGAGCTGCACTCACTATTCTGCTGGTGAGGTCACTGTGTACATACATTACATTACTTATCCTGTACTGATCCTGAGTTATATCCTGTATTATACTCCAGAGCTGCACTCACTATTCTGCTGGTGAGATCACTGTGTACATACATTACATTACTTATCCTGTACTGATCCTGAGTTATATCCTGTAAATCTTTTATTAGAAAAATATAAATCATAACAAAACATAAACCAGCACAACTTTGCCATAACGGAAAACAACAACATGAAATAACATAAACCCAAACTTTACATTTAAATAAAAGAACAAAAATCCTGCCTAACCGGCCAGCCCAGCTTTCCTACTAGAACTAGAAATATTATAACTACACCTTTCATAGCCAAACAACACACTCATAAGAAACATAAAAATAGCACTATTTCGCTTTAACTCAAAACACCCAAACTCGGGGAAAATCATACATAGAAAACACAACAAGCACTCACACTGCACACCATGTTTTTTTTTTTAAATAATAATATTAATAATAATAATAATAATAATAATAACACTATACCACACTAACACATGCACACATATATATCCATATATTAACTACATTTAACCAAGAAACCAAAAATAAATAAATAAATTAATTAAATTCAACTCAAAATACCCAAACTCGGGAAAATATCACAGAAAACACAATACACACATGCTTACACACATCTTTACTACATATATAAACCAAAGAAAATAAATCCACAACGGGATACTAAAGAAACATTACTACAAAAACAAAACTGGTTCGACTGCCATGTCTATCTCTACTATAAATACTATATACTTAAAAAAAAAAAAAATTTTTTTTTATAATAATATAACAATATAACATACATTATACATACTATATACATAACTACCTATATACACTACTATACACAAACTATATACACCTATAAATAAACAGAAAACACACCTACAAATATTAAAGAACATTCTACACTAAACTGACCCTTCACCCACACCACCCGCCCTCCTGTACATGGGTCAGAGTCCATAGAGTCCATAGCCCTCAATGTCCAGTCCACAATTGACCCATGCCAGGTCCACCAAAAGAAAAGACCACCACCACCCACAAATATACCCTCCCAACCTAGAACTCCTCCCAACCAACTTAACCATTACCAGCTTTAACATACATAAGCAAACAATACAACCCACTTTAGGCCCAAGTTCGGTGCCTGTAAGCCCTTCATAACCATAGCATCTGAAAAGAAAACAAAAAGCTATGGTGCACATGCATTAGCCCACCACCAGGAAGAAGGATGGCAATCCTGATACATACAAAATTTACATTCTTTCCCTAACTGCACCCTACCTCTCACCCTACCATTATCCCTAAAGATAAACTGACCCTACTATCACCCTAACCCTGTCCCTGCATCACTGTCCCTAACAAAAACAAGGGTACTCTGCCAAAAAGGTCTAGTACCTAGGGCACATCAAAAGAAAACCCTCTCCATAGGAGAGAAGCCCTACTGGTACCAAGACTGCCATACTCCAAAGACCTGATCTTCCCGAGGTCACCGGTGATGTTCCTACAGACCTCCACCTCGGAGAGGACTTTGCGCTGATTAGACACTAAACACCGTGCATTCCACGTGTAGTACCTAACCACTAAGCTGACTAAAAACAAAGTGCCCCGATCACGGCCACCCAGGTTCCTGAATGCCCCATAAGCCCACTCTGGATAGGTAAGGCCGGCAAGTTGACTCCAGCAGATGGAAGCACCCACCCGGTTGTAGACCCCTATATTAAAGGGACAATGAAGCAGGAAATGGTCCATGCTTTCTAGCATGTCCCCGCACTCTTCTCGGGGACATCCCCGGTCATCAGATCTCCTGCACTTCAAATTGTCCCTCACATATAGCTTCCCCTGAAAGCAGCGCCAGGCCAAGTCCCAAAACTTCTGGGGGATCCTTTTCATATTTAAGAGATACAACCCCACCCTCAGATCCCGACCTGGGCAGTCCCTGAGCGCCAGAGGCTTCTGGAAGTGGGTCAACAGAACCCGTTTGTCAAGGAACTGCCTTGACTGGGTCCTGATCTCCCACACTCCCAGACCCCACCGACGTATCGCCTTCAGAGTCGGGGTAGCGTAAGCCGGAAGATGCCCATGGGGCGTACAGGGGTCCTTCACTTGCCCTCCTGTCTCCCATTCCTGGAAGAAAGGCCGAAACCATTCCCTGCAGGAGAGTACCCACGGAGGAGCCCTCTCTGACCAGAGGTTTGAGATGTTGGCTTTCATGAAGGTGTTTGTTAAGAACACCACAGGGTTTACCATAGATAAACCCCCTAGTCTCCTTGTGCGGTACGTAACTTCCCTCTTGACTAGGTTCATCCTGTTCCCCCATAACAGTTGGAAAAACAGGCTGTAGATCCTAGTGTAGTAAGCCTCTGGCAAGATACATACACTGCCCAGATAGATAAACAAGGGGAGCAGGTACGATTTGATCAGGTGTACCCTTTCCCTGAGGGTGATAGACCAACCCTTCCACTGATCCACCCTATGAGTGGCATCCTGTAGCTTACCGTCCCAGTTTTTGGTGGGATAATCATCCTGGCCGAATGTGATGCCCAGAATTTTTGCTGAGTCTTGGGGCCCTGGGAGGGTGTCCGGGAGATCAAAAGTGGGATCTCCCCCTCCCAGCCAGAGACTTTCACACTTATCCCGGTTGATCTTAGACCCGGATGCCTCCAAGTAGCGTTCCACCTCCGACATCACCACATCGACCTCCTCTCTCGAGGACACGGAAATGGTGACATCATCAGCGTACGCCACCACTCTCTGGGCGACATCCAGCTCCACCAGACTCATCCCGACTCCCGCCAACGGCCCACAATCTACCCTCCGGACGAAGGGATCAATTGTGAACACGTATAAAAGCGGGCTCAAAGGACAACCCTGACGGACTCCGGACCCCACCTCAAAAGAGCGGCCAGACCACCCGTTCACCAGCGGGAAACTCTCTGCCCCTGCATACAAGATCTTAAGCCAATTAATAAAAGCACACGGTAAGCCATATCTCAGGAGGACGGACCAGAGGTACTCGTGGTTCACCCGATCAAATGCTTTGGCCTGATCCAGGGACAGCAAGTACCCCTTCCAGAGACCTGCACTACTCCGCTCCACTGCCTCCCAGACACCGAGAACAGCACTTAAGGTGCTTCAGCCTGGAACAGAGCAGTGCTGGGCCCCTGAAAGGAGCCGGGGTGCAAACTTCACCAGCCGATTAAACAGTATCTTGGCCAGAAGCTTCCTGTCCGTATTGAGAAGAGCTATGGGCCTCCAATTCTCAATACGGCTGGGATCTTTACCCTTTGAGAGAAGAATCAGGGCCGACCTCCTCATTGACTTCGGCAGAGTGCCCGAGGAGAGACACTCATTGAATACCTCAGTCAAGAGGGGAGCTAAAGACTCCTTAAAGGTCTTGTACCACTCGGATGTTAAGCCATCCGGACCTGGTGACTTCTTGGGGGCAAGCCCCTCAATCGCCAGTCTCACTTCCTCTTCCCTGATTTTTTCTGCCAAAACATCAAGAGAGGGGTCTACCCCTGGCTCAGGAATGGTTTCAGCCAGGAAAGCCGACATCCCGTCTCGATCTAGATCCTTCCTTCCCAAGAGATGCGAGTAGAAGGATCTGACGACCTCCAAGATCCCTGATCTGGACTGATTCAGAGATCCTGTACTATCAATCAGTCCTGAAATGACTTTACTACTCACTGACATCTTACAGTTTCTGTAAGGGTCGGGCGAGCGGTACTTCCCGAAATCCCTCTCAAAAACCAAAGATGCGTGCCTATCGTACTGACACCTCATCAGCAAGGACTTCACTCTGGAGATATCCTCCCGGCTACCTCCAGTTGAGACGAGAAGCTCGAGTTTCCTCCTCAGTCCCTGATACAGGCGATACCTATTCAGGGACCTGAGGCTCGAGAGCTGGCGGAAGAACCCCGCAACCCGCTTCTTGAATATTTCCCACCACTCTGACTTACTACTACATAGGCCCAGTAAAGGTACCTGACTCTGAAGAAAATCCTCAAAGGACTGTCTTATATCCGCTTCCTCCAGGAGGGACGAATTCAGCTTCCAATAACCTTTACCCATCAGGGGGGTCTCTGAAACATTCAGGGAAAACAAAATCATACAGTGGTCGGAGATCTCCACCTCAACCACGGACACTGCAGAAGAGACAGCTTCCTCCTTCAAATAAAACCTGTCTATTCTAGACCTGCAGCTACCTCGATGATAGGTGAAACCCGCGTGGCCTGAGGGGCTCCGGATGTGGGCGTCCTCTAGGCGAGCTTCCCTAACTATACTATTGAGAGCTATGCTATCATAAGCCAACCGATCATTGGAGCCTCTCCTATCTTGGGATCTCGTGACAGTATTGAAGTCCCCTCCAAAGATCACCTGTCGGCTTGTAAAAAGGAAGGGCTTAATCCTCATAAAGAGATCTTTGCGGCCCCACTTGGTTTGTGGGGCGTAGATGTTAAGAAGCCGGAGCTCTTGTCCCTTCATGAGGACATCTAAGATCAGGCACCTCCCCATTTCTAACTCAATAACCCGTCTGCATTCAACAGGAGCGGTAAAAAGGACCGCCACCCCACTATACGGCTCAGCCGCAAGAGACCAGTGGGAGGGGCCACGCCTCCACTCTCTCCTGGCTTTACCAGAGAGGCTAGATCTGACAACCTGGTCTCCTGCAGATACAAAATATCGGCTTCAACACGGCCGAGAAAATCAAAGGCTGCAAATCTAGCCGTATCAGACTTTATACTGGCACAGTTAATAGATGCCAGCGTCAATGGGGGGAGTGCCGCCATCATGGGTGATTGAGATAGACGGCCCTAACCCCCTCATTTTTGTTTCTTCTTTACCCCCTCATCCCCAGATGAGGAGGCTTCCTTCTCTTTGGACCGTTTTTTAGACTCTGACTGGTCCATTTTAGAATCCCCATCTCCGCCTGGCTCCGATTTGGCCCCATCCCCTGAGGAAATTGCCCCATCAGGACAGGGCCCAGTTCCCTCTGGAGGCTCCCCCACTTCAGGCACCCCATCCCTGACCCCCCCCTCCAAGGAGGGGGAGGAGATGTCTTCAAGGACAGAGTACTGGTTAGACAGATCAATCAGAGGGGGGGCAGGTAAGCTTCCGCTTAGGAGCTGGTCCGCAGCACGGGGACTAGAGGGCTCTGACCTCTTCTTTCTCCCTTTACTGCCCTTCTTTTTTGGCCGCTCTTCACCCTCCTCATCCACACTTTCACAGTGGGAGGAATCGGAATGATCGGCCTTGCTGCCCTCTTCTTTACAGATTCTCCCCATTTCCTCATCGAGCACATTCTCCCCCAGGGTCTCAGCAGTTTCAGGACTAACCACTGGAGCAGGGTCAGAAGCTACCCCTGCCACATGGGAACTCTCCAGTTCCCTGCTCCTTCTCCGATTAGCCTCCCGCCTCAGCTTGGCGGGACTTTTCCTCTTCACTGACCCTGTTGCACCTTCACCCGCACTCGTGCCCTCCCCAGCTGAGGCAACATTACTGCTCTCCCCAGCCAAGGTGACCGTCGCATGGGCAAAGGCGCTAGGACAACGGCTGAAAGGGTGTCCTAAGACACCACACAGATGACACCGGATCTGCCTACAGGATGCGGCAAGATGACCTACCCCACCGCACAGTGCACAGACCTGCACGGTACAGGCTGCGCTAAAGTGGGTGGGGCTGCCACACCTGTGACAGACCTTGGGCTGCCCCTGGTAGAAAACTTGGATTCTGTCTCTCCCAAGGAAAGCAGCTGATGGGATGTGGGCAACAGTGCTCCCCGAACGCTTCAGTTTGACGGAAAACGTCCAGGCCCCCGACCAGATCCCATGTTCGTCATAGTTCTTTTTTGGCATGTCCGTCACATCCCCATATCGGCTAAGCCAGGTCATAATGTCATAACAAGATAGTGACTCGTTACGTGTCAAAACGGTCACTTTCTTGGCCAGATTCTGACGGGATATCGCCTTTACGTCAAAATCCCGCCAGCCGGGCTCGCTTTTCACCACCTCATAATTCGACCAGAAAAGTTCCAAACCCTCTGGCCGAACAAAGCTGATGTCAAACTCGGAAGTACCATAGGGGTGAATCAGGGCAAAGATGTCACTTGCCCTGAATTCCATCCAGAGGAGGAGCTCAACCACCTTACCCCGAGGCGGACACGCATCTTCGCCCCTCCACACTAAACGGACCACATTCCTACTACCACTTTCCTGTCCGGATGTCGGGAGGGACCAGACCACCTCCCCGTTTTGTTCTCGGAAGGCACCTAAGCCATGTCTTTCTATCCAAAAAGACAGGTCAACCTCACCCCTCCCCTCTACATGGATTGACCTGTCTCCCATACATAGAGCCTCCAGGAGGCGCTGTTGCAAGTGACCCCCAGAGCCAGATGGAGATGGGGATCCCCCTGATCCCCCGGCAGTGACGCTGGCATAGCTTCTGGGAGAAGGGGGGGCAGTCGAACCAGGAACTGACCCAGAGGCCAAACCTGGACCCTTACTCTTAACAGAATCATCAGCCATAACACCTCTCTCTGCCATTCCACTACCGCTCCTCACCTGTATTTCACTTGCACCCCTCTCTTGAACTCCTCTTGCACCCCTCTCTTGCACTCCTCTTGCACCCCTCTCTTGCACACTACTTGCACCCCTTTCTTGCACTCCGCTTGCACCCCCCTCATCCACACTGCTACTACAACTCCTCCCATGCACACCACCATAACTCACATTCTGCACATTACCATTTTTATTCATATTTTTCCTTTCACTTTCACTCTTGCGTTCACTCTCCCTCGGTGTGTTACAGACTAGGCTGGCTGGGTCTTTTGCTTCATGTTTAAGGGTTGCCGGTTTCAGGATTGGTGCTGCATAGTTCTTTCTTCCTGTGTCTTGGGGTGCAGACACAGGCTCCGCCTCTGACATGGGTGGCCACGCCCCCTCGCAAAAAGACTGTCCCTCCGGACTAACTCCCGCTACAGCTGATGTGCAGGGAACCTCCCCCTTTATAGTGGAGTGCCCCCTGGCGCCAGAACCAGTACCAACCATGCCACCTAGGGGACCGCCCCCTGAACCAACAAGGTCCGGCGCCCGGACACTCCCCCCCCTCACAGGAGAGTGCCCTGCAGTGCCAGGACCTGTACCGCCCACTTTAACCAGGGGACCGCCCCCGAACGGGTGAATCTGCCGCCATTTTCCGGTGCCTGGACACCCTCCCCCCTCACAGGGGGTGCCCTTTTTTTTCTATAGCACCCGCGGTGATTTTGGGTGCACTACCTTATCCCCCATGCTGGCCCCGCTCCACTACAGAAACGGGGTCTGGCAGATTGGGGGACCCAGCACCCTGAACCGACTTTTCAGCCGACCCAGACTGCTGGAAGGGAGAAAAGACAAACTTAACTCCTTGTGTCTTCTTCCTCTTCTTGCCCTTTCCTTTCTTCTTCTTTCCCTTCTCCTCTGGGCCCAAATCATCCCCGAAGGAAAAGTTTTTCAGACGGGTGGGGGACTCCTGCATAACAATCGCCCGCAGGAGACCCCCATCTGCCAAGCCGCTGCCATCACTGCAGTCACTGCCGTCATCATCATCATCATCATCCTCCTCACTGGAGGGAGGTAAGGCCACCTGAGCCGGGTTTACATAGTCCTCACTGAGGGTAAGTGGGGGGTCTGGGGTAACAGTGGTGGTGGTACAAACAGGTCCAGTATCCATATCCCCCTCACTCACATCCCCCTCCTCACCTCCCTCCATCTCCTCCTCCTCACTCTGGCAGTCATCTTGGTTACTCACTTGTCCTGAGACCTTCATGCTGGAGAAACGATCCTTGTTGACAAGTCTCTCGCTGAGTATGCCACCTCCCTCCACAATGTCCGATCTCAGCCTCACAATCTCATCCACCTGTTTCTTCAGAGCTCTCACCTTGGTGGAAAATGCTGCCCTCTTGGTCTTTGCTGCATTGTTTGCTTGGTAGCTTGTGAACTTCAGCTCCTCTCTGAGGCCTCTTAGTTGTTTGCCGAGCTGTTTATACTGAGCCATCTTGGCCTGGATTCTGGACCCAAAGCTGGCCAGGGATTCTCTGGGCCCCTTTAACCCCCATTGCTGGGGTTCTGAGGAAACAGATGCAGACTTTCCACTCCGCTGCCTGGATGAGCTTCTGCTGGAAGCTTTGCAGCTCCCAGCTGAGGTCGGGGGAGGGGGCCCCACATGGCCGTGGACCCTGGTGGATCTCCTCACCCCATCCTGACTACTGGCTGTTGCATGTTCCTTTGCACACCCCGCCAGCCGAGAACGGGGGGTGCAAGATGAAGCCCCAGCTTCCCGGGGATCCATAGCAGGAAAACCTACCCAGGTGTCTGCCACACACCTGGGGAGGGGTGGAAGAAAATCACTGCTTCTCTGGGAAACTCTGGAGCTCAGCAGAACACAACCTCTCTCCAGAGCTGTACTCACTATTCTGCTGGTGAGGTCACTGTGTATATACATTACATTACTTATCCTGTACTGATCCTGAGTTATATCCTGTATTATACCAAAGAGCTGTACTCACTATTCTGCTGGTGAGATCACTGTGTATATACATTACATTAATTGCTGCTATTTATTATGATCAAAATGACAGATATCACAATAAAGACTGACGAAATGATCCTGATAAACAGTCTGGAGTAATGTCCCAAATACTGAACGATCAGCCAACAACCCATCCCATATAGCGCTATAGCGTGTGTGTATATATATATATATCCATCAAATACAATGTACAGCTTACTTACAGAATTTACATATCTTAATAAATCTTATTTACTGTTTACACATTTATCCTGTACTGATCCTGAGTTATATTGTGTATTATACCCCAGAGCTGTACTCACTATTCTGCTGGTGAGGTCACTGTGTACATACATTACATTACTTATCCTGTACTGATCCTGAGTTATATCCTGTATTATACCCCAGAGCTGTACTCACTATTCTGCTGGTGAGGTCACTGTGTACATACATTACATTACTTATCCTGTACTGATCCTGAGTTATATCCTGTATTATACCAAAGAGCTGTACTCACTATTCTGTTGGTGAGGTCACTGTGTACATACATTACATTACTTATCCTGTACTGATCCTGAGTTATATCCTGTATATACTCCAGAGCTGTAATCACTATTCTGCTGGTGAGATCACTGTGTACATACATTACTGATCCTGTACTGATCCTGAGTTATATCCTGTATTATACTCCAGAGCTGCACTCACTATTCTGCTGATGAGATCACTGTGTACATACATTACTTATCCTTTACTGATCCTGAGTTATATCCTGTATTATACCCCAGAGCTGTACTCACTATTCTGCTGGTGAGGTCACTGTGTATATATATTACATTACTTATCCTGTACTGATCCTGAGTTATATCCTGTATTATACTCCAGAGCTGTACTCACTATTCTGCTGGTGAGGTCATCGTGTATATACATTACTTATCCTGTATTGGTCCTATAATATTTATGTGCAGTGAAGCTCATTTCAGTGGATGCTGTATGAAGGGAGGATGAGAGGTAAATTGGTAAATGCCCTCTGGAGTTCCCCTTTAAGCTTTTGGTTTGATCCATTAAACAAAACCTTCACCACAGGGAAATGCAGAAATAAGAAATATCAGATACATTGCGCTCCTGACTTTGCTGGAAGGATGGAAATCGCATTTCCCCGTATGACTGGGATCCGGAGGGAGTGTAATATGCTTAAAGTTCTATTATAATCTAAACAATCACTTTGTGACATTATACAAGTGCCGGAGTTTATGGAGCCGATTCCCCTGGTGGTGAATGTTTAAGCGGAATGTAATAGGTTCTGTGTATAAGGTTACGTGTGGGGGATGGGGGGCGCTGGAGTAATGTTGTTGTGTTGAGGGTGACAGTCTGTGATAATTATTGGTGCAGGACTAATGTCTCTAATCCTTTCCTCACTGACGCTTCTCGCTCCTCGCGGCTTTATAATCATCAGTCCTCGGGTTACAGATGATTTTTTACTCCCAGTCAAATAAGAGCAAAGTCCTGAAGACACAAGGTAATAAACCAAGGACTGAGCGAATGGGGGGGAGGGGTCACTGCGGAAAGTCCTGATCAAAACAGGACCAGGAAGTGGTGGGGACCAGGTGAGCGTTGGGGTCGGGCAGGTGGGCAATGTGAAAGCAGTGCCCACCTGCCCGATCCCAACGCTCACCGGGTCCCCACAGGTTACCACTTCCTGGTCCTGTTTCAAAAGCATTGCCCACCTGCCCAATCCCAACGCTCACCTGGTCCCCACAGGTTACCACTTCCTGGTCCTGTTTCGAAAGCATTGCCCATCTGCCCGATCCCAATGCTCACCTGGTCCCCACAGGTTACCACTTCCTGGTCCTGTTTCGAAAGCATTGCCCATCTGCCCGATCCCAATGCTCACCGAGTCCCTACCGGTTACCACTTCCTGGTCTTGTTTTGAAAGCATTGCCCACCTGCCCAATCCCAACGCTCACCGGGTCCCCACCGGTTACCACTTCCTGGTCTTGTTTTGATCTTTTGTTCTCTTTCCAACTCCAATCGCCACAAGTGCAGTGTCCTGGGATTACATTTCCTAGGGCATCCGCAACACTGGACATGCCAGGAGCAAACTTCAACCACACGTTATTATGTGTTTAGTGATTTTATTTGGAAATAGGACCAGATCCAATAAGTTATCATTGATCTATGAGAGTCATTACAGGACAATGAAGAACTCCACACAAACAATTTATACATTAGCGTGGTGGAATCTAAACTGTTGCAAACTTACAGCATGGTCAGTGGGATACACTACGTTTCGGATGAGGAAGGTCAACATGGTACACAAGGGTCAGGCAGAGGAGGGTCAGCATGGTACACAAGGGTCAGGCAGAGGAGGGTCAGCATGGTACACAAGGGTCAGGCAGAGGAGGGTCAGCATGGTACACAAGGGTCAGGCAGAGGAGGGTCAGCATGGTACACAAGGGTAAGCAGAGGAGGGTCAGCATGGTACACAAGGGTCAGGCAGAGGAGGGTTAGCATGGTACACAAGGGTCAGGCAGAGGAGGGTTAGTAGGGTACACAAAAGTCAGGCAAAGGAGGGTCAGCATGGTACACAAGGGTCAGGCAGATGGGGGTCAATGTCTAGGACTCCACCTTGAGAGATTCAGTATAAGCATGTGAAGTTCAGGACCTGTGGGACCAGGCATTGACTGGTAGACTGTGACTCTATCGGGCCGGGCACCACAAGGGGCATTACTTCTGCTCCAGACACTGTAATATGTCTGATGGCTTAATCAGTTCTGAGGCATCAGAGTCTCCTCCGTGGTCTTCGTACAAAACCACCGACTGCAAAATATATGCAAGAAAGAGAAGGAACAAGTCCCCAGCTCCCTGCCGAGGTGGCATCATGGCGAGGAATAGATGTCGGCACTTTATAATTCAATAAGGTTTTTTTAAAATCAGTTAATCAGTTTTAAAAGTGTCGAAAACCCAGAACAATATGTAAAACATTCTCCACCACCAAAGGGAGACGTCTTTAATCTTCTGCAGAGTTTCGATAAGGAACGCGAAATAGGTTTATCTCACAAGACTCCTCGTGATTGATATCCTGAGCGGCGCATGGGCTACCTGAATCTAATAAAGATAGGTCAGGTATTTCTCATATTGCATTTCCCCTATGACTTATCCCTCTAACTGGATTCATATGCATTTGGTGTTAATTATATCAGGGACTCGGCCGACAGATGTAATCCGCCATGTTTCCTGATGGAGGTTGCAGATTAGTGCACAAAGCAAAGCTGAAATATCTGGATAAGTATATCGACTGCAACAGGTTGTAAAGGGCTCAGAACGTGTCTGGTAGAATTAAAATTTATATTCTGCACCATTATGTGGAAATCCTCCGAGCAACCGGGGAAATCTAGGTAATTCTAAATTTGGTGTAATTGCGTAGTATCTGCAGGGAGAGTTCCCACTATTGTAGTTGCTGCCATACACGGACCTCTGTGGCCTTGGGCCATCACATCTAAATTTGTATTCAGGAAATGAACTGTGTGTGGGAGTATGGAGAAGGGTAGGGCATTAAGGGCATATTGGCTCAATAAGGGGGCATTGCAACTGGTGTGTACTGTAATGAGGCACTGGGGCTGAGGCCACTGTTATGAGGTACTAAAGCTAGAGAGCAAAGTTATGGGCTCCAAGGTATGTTTAACCTGTAAAGTGGTGTGTAACCTTCTGAGGGTTTGGAGGGGTCTGTAACTTACGGAGCTTTCGGAGGGGTGTGTAACCTACAGAGGACTCGGAGTGTGTGTAACCTACAGATGGCTCGGAGGGATGTGTAACCTACAGAGGGCTCGGAGGGGTGTGCAACCTACAGAGGGCTCGGAGTGTGTGTAGCCTACAGAGGGCTCGGAGGGATGTGTAACCTACAGAGGGCTCGGAGGGGTGTGTAACCTACAGAGGGCTAAGAGGGATGTGTAACCTACAGAGGGCTCGGAGTGTGTGTAGCCTACAGAGGGCTCGGAGGGGTGTGTAACCTACAGAGGGCTCGGAGTGTGTGTAACCTACAGAGGGCTCGGAGGGATGTGTAACCTACAGAGGGCTCGGAGGGATGTGTAACCTACAGAGGGCTCGGAGGGATGTGTAACCTACAGAGTCTTTGGAGGGGTGTGTGACCTACCGAGGGCTTGGAGGGGTGTGTAACCTACAGAGGGCTTGGAGGGGTGTGTAACCTACAGAGTGTTTGGAGGGATGTGTAACCTACAGAGGGCTTGGAGGGGTGTGTAACCTACAGAGGGCTCGGAGGAATGTGTAACCTACAGAGTCTTTGGAGGGGTGTGTTACCTACAGAGGGTTCGGAGGGATGTGTAACCTACAGAGTCTTTGGAGGGGTGTGTAACCTACAGAGGGTTCGGAGGGGTGTGTAACCTACAGAGTGTTTGGAGGGATGTGAAATCTACAGAAGGCTCGGAGGGGTGTGTAACCTACAGAGGGCTCGGAGGGATATGTAACCTACAGAGTCTTAGGAGGGGTGTGTAACCTACAGAGGGTTGGGAGGGGTGTGTAACCTGCAGAGTGTTTGGAGGGATGTGAAATCTACAGAGGGCTCGGAGGGGCGTGTAACTTACACAGGGCTCGGAGGAGTATATAACCTACAGAGGACTCAGAGGGGTGTGTAACCTACAGAGGGCTCGGAGGGATTTGTAACCTACAGAGGAGGTTGTGTAATCTACAGAGGGCTCGGAGGGGTGTGTAACATACAGAGGGCTCGAAGGGGTGTGTAACCTACAGATGGCTCGGAGGGGTGTGTAACCTACAGAGGGATCAGAGGGTCTGCAACCTACAGAGGGTTTGGAGGGATGTGTAACCTACAGAGGGCTCAGAGGGGCATGTAACCTACAGATGGCTTGGAGGGGTGTGTAACCTACAGAGGACTCGAAGGGATGTGTAACCTACAGAGGGCTCGGAGGGATGTGTAACCTACAGAGGGCTCGGAGGGATGTGTAACCTACAGAGGGCTCGGAGGGATGTGTAACCTACAGAGGGCTCGGAGGGGCGTTTAACCTACAGAGGACTCGAAGGGATGTGTAACCGACAGAGAGCTCGGAGGGATGTGTAACCTACAGAGGGCTCGGAGAGATGTGTAACCTACAGAGGGCTCGGAGGGATGTGTAACCTACAGATGGCTCGGAGGGGTGTTTAACCTACAGAGGGCTCGGAGGGATGTGTAACCTACAGAGGGCTCGGAGGGGTGTGTAACCTACAGAGGGCTAGGAGGGATGTGTAACCTACAGAGGGCTCGAAGGGGTGTGTAACCTACAGAGGGCTCGGAGGGATGTGTAACCTACAGAGGGCTCGGAGGGATGTGTAACCTACAGAGTGTTTGGAGGGATGTGAAATCTACAGAGGGCTCGGAGGGATGTGTAACCTACAGAATGTTTGGAGGGATGTGAAATCTACAGAGGGCTCGGAGGGATGTGTAACCTACAGAGGGCTTGGAGGGATGTGTAACCTACAGAGGGCTCTGAGGGGTGTGTAACCTACAGAGGGCTCTGAGGGGTCTGTAACCTACAGAGGGCTCTGAGGGGTCTGTAACCTACAGAGTGTTTGGAGGGATGTGTAACCTACAGAGGACTTGTAGGGGTGTGTAACCTACAGAGTGTTTGGAAGGATGTGAAATCTATAGAAGGCTCGGAGGGGTGTGTAACCTACAGAGGGTTCGGAGGGGTGTATAACCTACAGAGTGTTTGGAGGGATGTGAAATCTATAGAAGGCTCGGAGGGGTGTGTAACCTACAGAGGACTCTGAGGGATGTGTAACCTACAGAGGGCTCTGAGGATGTGTAACCTACCAATGGATTGGCCCGAGCTGCAGCCATAACAGCCTCGGTGTGGTCACAATGTTTCCTCCTCAGTCCGGGATTCTCCATTCATTATAACCTCAGTATCTCAGATCACAGACTCTGTTGTCTTTCCTCAGAACGTTATTCCTGTGAACTCAGAGTCTGACTTCAGTGACTTATTATCTGCGGCAGGAGCATGGACACCTATCAATAGATCTTTATTCTGCCGTAAGGCTCGCCACACTGAAAATTACTTTCACATAGTTTCAGGGGAGGAATAATTTCCGTCTTAAATAGCGCTCACAGCGTGCGTACAAGTCCCTTCACACAAGTGCTTCGAGGGACGGCGAAATATGGAGGCAAAGAAATGCTAAGAACGTCTCAGACTGCGGAGTGAATGGCGATTAAAGCGACAGCTCTTACCTGATCATTTTGCTTCTTTTTTATTTCATTTTCATAACTTTCTTCTGTCCTGATAAATGAATGGAGGTCCTAAGGCGATACTTGTGTTTATAGCTACGAGGGTGAATGTGATCTGTCATATGGACATCGCCACCACATCAGCCAAAGACAAAACTCACTAGTATAGTGTCATCCAAAAATTGTAGTGGTTTCAGCATGTTTTTACTCAATTACTCATGACTGGAAGTTGTGTAGTCCTCTCATTGTAAGTGTGGTGTTGTCTCAGTAGATTTAAGCTCCTCCCTATCTCCCAACAGGAAATTGTGTAGTTCTCTCATTGGCAGTGGGGTGTTGTCTTAGCAGCTCCAAGCTCCTCCCTTTCTCATGACAGGAAGTTGTGTAGTCCTCTCATTGTCAGTGTGGTGTTGCCTCAGTAGATTTAAGCTCCTCCCTCTCTCCCGACAGGAAGTTATGTAGTTCTTCCATTGTCAGTGTGGTGTTGTCTTACCATCTCCAAGCATCTCCCTTTCTCATGACAGGAAGTTGTATAGTCCTCTCATTGTCAGTGCAGTGTTGTCTCAGCAGCATCTGGCTCTTCCCTCTCTCCTGAGATAACACATAATCTTCTGCTGCCTAACGGGGTGTGGCTGGATCTTGCCTCTAAGCTCTGGTCCGACCCCTAGCATCTTCCTCTCTCCCATTATGCCTTGCTATCTCAGGAGGCGTGGCTCTAGGGAATAGTCAAAGGTTATGACATCACTCAGGGGTGTGGCTCAAGCTCAGCGACCAGATCTGTCTCTGAGCTCTAGCCCTCTTCTCTTAGTAATGTCATCACCTGCGATCATTATCGTTATTGGGATATTAAGGGAAGAATGATGTGTGGTTACAGCTTACCGCATTGTGCTTAACACTGTCACAGGCAGAGGAGCAGACAAAGAATGTATACAACAGATGCTGCAGACCTGAAGTGTGGTGAGATTTTTTTTTTTTTGTAGAGTGATGTTCTGCAGCATCTGTGGGCAGTGGTCTGAGAATCCTTTTAATAGTCCTTTTGCACAAACACATTTTCTGTTGTAAATACACAACATCTGAGGGATTTTTTATGCAGATTTTCTCTCGGTGGTCACGTGACTCCCCCCCCCCCCCCCCATGCAGATTTATAGATTAGCACCACATATACTACGTAGCAGATCCCAATTATACATAATGGGCAGTGGTATGCAACTTTTTGTGGTT
Source organism: Hyla sarda (assembly GCF_029499605.1). Classification (NCBI taxonomy): domain Eukaryota; kingdom Metazoa; phylum Chordata; class Amphibia; order Anura; family Hylidae; genus Hyla; species Hyla sarda. The sequence goes on along the minus strand of NC_079197.1, from coordinate 190,806,276 downwards.
TTTGGGTCAGAACATGAAACTCATTGTATAAATATGAGCCTAATATTTAACATTTCCCTAAAATATGTAAATGAGAATAAAAAATACAATACCAAAAAAAGTGCAGAAACGCAGAGAACAGAGAGAGAACCCCTATGAGTTTATCTATAAAATATGTAAGTGCAGGATATATTGCGGTAGAATGTGGCGGCTGTGTACGATGCTGTCAGGGCGCAGTGCAGCACGGCGTTATTTTTCCTCCTGTAGGGCGGATACTGTACATTTCTGCCAGAAAACTCCTTGAAGTCTTTATATAAAAGAACAGAGTGGAAAATAAAGAGCGATAATGGAGCCGCTGGGGAGATGTGCGCACACCGGGGATTTACATAAAGGGCGCAGCACAAAGCCTCGCCCCAGCAGGGTGACACCGGGCCCCGGCCACTTGTATCCACACTGTGGGGGGACAAGAGGTGACATCCCTCCTGATGGAGAAGAGATTAATTAACCAACAACCAGAGCCGCAACGACAGAAACATGGCCCCCCCTAATCATAAAATCCGGTGCTGGCGCACTCCCAAAATGTGTCCCCCCCCCCCCAAACTACTGACTGTGAACTGTGCGCAGCTGAATGGCTGTGACCGTCTCTGAGCTTCCCCGTAATATCTGTGGATACATTCTAACAATTATTATTATCATCATTTACAATAATAACAAATAAATTACATTTACATTATAACATATATCATAACAACAGTTTTCTCTCATGTTCGTAGATTTATCAAAACCGGTGCAGAGGAAAGGTTGACAGGTTGCCCATAGCAACCAATCAGATCAATTGTTTAATTTGACAAATGAAAGAAGCGATCTGATTGGCTGCTATGGACAACTGGTCAACTTTTCCTCTGCACAGGATTCATTAATCTCCCAAAAGACGTCAATAGTTTTCTTTATCAGCCTAAAAAGATGCAGGTGTAAAAGTGTAAGTGAAGGAGCCCGAAATATAAGATCTCTAGTCTATACCGTATATCTGTCCACGATGACATCCAGTATTATAATACTGCTCCTATATACAAGAATATAACTACTATAATACTGCTCCTATATACAAGAAAATAACTACTATAATACTGCTCCTATATACAAGAATATTACTACTATAATACTGCTCCTATATACAAGAATATAACTACTATAATACTGCCCCTATATACAAGAATATAACTACTATAATACTGCCTCCTATATACAAGAATATAACTACTATAATACTGTACTGCTCCTATATACAAGAATATAACTACAATAATACTGCTCCTATATACAAGAATATAACTACTATAATACTGTACTGCTCCTATATACAAGAATATAACTACTATAATACTGCTCCTATATACAAGAATATAACTACTATAATACTGCTCCTATATACAAGAATATAACTACTATAATACTGCTCCTATATACAAGAATATAACTACTATAATACTGCTCCTATATACAAGAATATAACTAGTATAATACTGCCTCCTATATAAAAGAATATATAAAAGAATATAACTACTATAATACTGCCCTTATATACAAGAATATAACTACTATAATACTGCTCCTATATACAAGAATATAACTACTATAATACTGATCCTATATACAAGAATATAACTACTATAATACTGCTACTATATACAAGAATATAACTACTATAATACTGCTCCTATATACAAGAATATAACTACTATAATACTGCCTCCTATATACAAGAATATAACTACTATAATACTGCTCCTATATACAAGAATATAACTACTATAATACTGCTCCTATATACAAGAATATAACTACTATAATACTGCTCCTATATACAGGAATATAACTACTATAATACTGCCCCTATATACAAGAATATAACTACTATAATACTGCTCCTATATACAAGAATATAACTACTATAATACTGCTCCTATATACAAGAATATAACTTCTATAATACTGCCTCCTATATACAAGAATATAACTACTATAATACTGTTCCTATATACAAGAATATATCTACTATAATACTGCCCCTATATGCAAGAATATAACTACAATAATACTGCTCCTATATACTAAAATATATCTACTATAATACTGCTCCTATATACAAGAATATAACTACTATAATACTGCCTCCTATATACAGGAATATAACTACTATAATACTGCTCCTATATACAAGAATATAACTACTATAATACTGCTCCTATATACAAGAATATAACTACCATAATACTGCTCCTATATACAAGAATATAACTACTATAATTCTGCTCCTATATACAAGAATATAAATACTATAATACTTCTCCTATATACAAGAATATAACTACTATAATACTGCTCCTATATACAAGAATATAACTACTATAATACTGCTCCTATACACAAGAATATAACTACTATAATACTGCTTCTATATACAAGAATATAACTACTATAATACTGCTCCTATATACAAGAATTTAACTACTATAATACTGCTTCTATATACAAGAATATAACTACTATAATACTGCTTCTATATACAAAAATTTAACTACTATAATACTGCTCCTATATACAAGAATATAACTACTATAATACTGCTCCTATATACAAGAATATAACTACTATAATACTGCTCCTATATACAAGAATATAACTACTATAATACTGCTCCTATATACAAGAATATAACTACTATAATACTGCCCCTATATACAAGAATATAATTACTATAATACTGCTCCTATATACAAGAATATAACTGCTATAATACTGCTCCTATATACAAGAATATAACTACTATAATACTGCCTCCTATATACAAGAATATAACTACTATAATACTGCCCCTATATACAAGAATATAATTACTATAATACTGCTCCTATATACAAGAATATAACTGCTATAATACTGCTCCTATATACAAGACTATAACTAGTATAATACTGCCTCCTATATACAAGAATATAACTACTATAATACTGCCCCTATATACAAGAATATAACTACTATAATACTGCTCCTATATACAAGAATATAACTACTATAATACTGCTCCTATATACAAGAATATAACTACTATAATACTGCTCCTATATACAAGAATATAACTACTATAATACTGCTCCTATATACAAGAATATAACTACTATAATACTGCTTCTATATACAAGAATATAAGTACTATAATACTGCTCCTATATACAAGAATATAACTACTATAATACTGCTCCTATATACAAGAATATAACTACTATAATACTGCCCTCTATATACACGAATATTATGGCTCCTTGTAGTAGATAGCATTTTCTTCTCCTACAGATATTACCGTCATCCGCATTGTCCATACCGCTATACGGTGAACCCTTATTAATAGAATCTTTGTGCAGAGAAGATTTCTTGTTACTTTCTTCCTGAGTTGATGAAATCTTTTCCGGGTGACTGTTCTGCCGCCGCCAGTGAAAGTAATGATTGAATCCATTGAGTCTCCGAAGTTCGTCAGCCTTACGTGTTAGATGAAATGAGAAGTAATTATGCAAATGTTCCCTCATTACAAAGCCGTAACTATTGTTACCTGCTAATTCTAATATGGAGAGCCCGGTGTTCTTATTTGCCGGGATGTTCTCCGGAGTCACCCCGGGGCGAAACCTTATCTGAATATAAACACGCCATGAATTTAAATTAACGCCACTAATTTATTGTTTCATTTACTCACTAAACTCCCGGCTCTTATATCAGGCGCCGTCTACTTACTTTTCTTGGCATTTTTCCTCCCGAACTTGGCAAAAAACTCTGCGTTCTCTCTCGTCTGCAGTTTGCGGCCTCTTCGCGGCTTCGTTCCAAACTGTTTTTTTTTGCAAACTCTGTTACATTGTGTCAGTTCAGTTATAGATACATAATATATATGGACAGTTATTAAAGGGATACACCCATTGTGAGTGAAGGGATAGAAGTCTGCTGTGCTTCCAGCTGTTGCAAAACTACGACTCACAGCATGCCAAGACAGCCATTGGCTCTCCGGGCATGCTGGGAGTTGTAGTTTTGCAACACTGGTTTAGAGGATAGGGTGAGGGTGAGACAGAGCACTGGGTATCCTGCTGTCACCAAATCGCTTCTAGGCACTAAATCAGTTATTGCAAACCTGTATCTCCCTATCTGACAGCATGCTGGGAGTTGTAGTTGTTCAACAAATCGGGGTGGGGTGGGGGGGGGGGTTGCAGGTTAGGGATCACTGCTGTACATTATATGAGGCTACTGTCAATCAATCATTGCGCCCGGTCTCCCTCCACCGCTGAATAATCACAGTTCATCCGCGCCCGACGTTCTTTATGCCGCAGTCGTGAATTGTTTTATGGTTTAGACAACTCACCATGAAAACAGGGCAGGTGCCACGTCCATCATCATATGGGGCTTTGATAAGGGGTCAGCGAGCGATTCTCCCACCTTACAGCAGTTATTGCAGGGAATATTCTTCATCTTCAGAATGTGGCCTCCGATACCTGGCGCCTCATTCTCACCTTCTCCTGACTGTACTGTGAGCCGGGGAAACAGCGGGCGGAAGAGGAAGCAGGGAGACAGTAATGATGGCAGCAAAAGGGGGGCAGGGTCCGCGCCAATTCACTTCAAAGGGGCAAATAAATCTGCAGAAAATGCTGGTATGATTGGAAGATCCTCCAGATATATATGGAAGGGCTCCGCCGCCCCAACAGGGATATGAGCCCATTATTCTGTGCACTGCTGTATGTTAACTGGATTGTACAGGAAAAAGATACAATGTTCTATACCGTATTATAAATATGCAAAGTTCTATACCGTATTATAAAAATAAAATGTTCTATACCGTATTATAAAGATACAGTGTTCTATACCGTATTATAAATATACAGTGTTCTATACCGTATTATAAAGATACAGTGTTCTATACCGTATTATAAAGATACAGTGTTATATACCGTATTATAAAGATACAATGTTATATACCGTATTATAAAGATACAATGTTCTATACTGTATTATAAACATACAATGTTTTCTATACCGTATTATAAAGATACAATGTTCTATAACGTATTATAAAGATACATTGTTTTATACCGTATTATAAAGATACACTGTTCTATACCGTATTATAAAGATACACTGTTCTATACCGTATTATAAAGATACAGTGTTCTATACCGTATTATAAAGATACAATGTTCTATACCGTATTATAAATATACAGTGTTCTATACCGTATTATAAAGATACAATATTCTATACCGTATTATAAAGATACAATGTTCTATACCGTATTATAAAGATAAAATGTTCTATACAGTATTATAAACGTACAATGTTCTATACCGTATTATAAAGATACAATGTTCTATACCGTATTATAAAGATAAAATGTTCTATACAGTATTATAAACGTACAATGTTCTATACCGTATTATAAAGATACAATGTTCTATACCATATTATAAAGATAAAATGTTCTATACAGTATTATAAACGTACAATGTTCTATACCGTATTATAAAGATACAATGTTCTATACCGTATTATAAAGATACAGTGTTCTATACCGTATTATAAAGATACAATGTTCTATACTGTATTATAAAGATACACTGTTCTATACCGTATTATAAAGATACAATGTTCTATACCGTATTATAAAGATACAGTGTTCTATACTGTATTATAAAGATACAATGTTCTATACCGTATTATAAAGATACAGTGTTCTATACTGTATTATAAATATACAGTGTTCTATACCGTATTATAAAGATACAATGTTCTATACCGTATTATAAAGATACAGTGTTCTATACTGTATTATAAAGATACAATGTTCTATACCGTATTATAAAGATACAATGTTCTATACCGTATTAAAAAGATACAATGTTCTATACCGTATTATAAAGATACACTGTTCTATACCGTATTATAAAGATACATTTTTCTATACCGTGTTATAAAGATACAATGTTCTATACTGTATTATAAAGATACAGTGTTCTATACCGTATTATAAAGATACACTGTTCTATACCGTATTATAAATATACATTTTTCTATACCGTGTTATAAAGATACAATGTTCTATACCGTATTATAAAGATACAGTGTTCTATACCGTATTATAAAGATACACTGTTCTATACCGTATTATAAAGATACATTTTTCTATACCGTGTTATAAAGATACAATGTTCTATACCGTATTAAAAAGATACAGTGTTCTATACCATTAACATTGCCTCGAATAAGAATAGGGCGTTGTTAATTTCTCCCTCTTACAATAAGACACGAGGTATCCAGAAGACCCCCGATTCTCCGGTGGTCTTCTGCACCAAGTACAGTCTTGAATACAAACGGATCTGCAACATCATACACAAATACATGCCCATTGTTTTATGTGATCCTTCCTTCCAAGGGGTGTTCCCTGCAGGATATAAATGTATATCTAGAAGGGCCCCGACTATTGGTCAGAGTATTTCACCCAGTTTATTTTCTACACAGCAGAAATCACAGCCAACCTGGTTACGTTATACAGGGTCCTACAGGTGTGGACACAACAGGTGCGTGTGTTGCGGTTTTATGCAAAATTCAAATTCGGTGGTTTCGACTACTACAGGCGATACCCATAAAATTAATGCTTATATCAATTGCAACACATCGCACGTTGTATATGTCCTTACCTGCAGAGACTGTAATCTCCAATATGTGGGGTGCACTTCTACTCCTCTGAAAGTCCGCATCCGAAAACACATCTCGGATATACCCCATTTTAATTCAAGACATATCTCTATGGTCTCCAGGCACATAGCCGAGGTACATGCCGGCAATACGTCATCCCTTATACTACAGGGGCTAGAACGAGTTAGCCCACCTGTGAGGGGTGGCAATGTCAAGCTCAAACTCCTGGACCGAGAGGTCTATTGGATTTTGAGATTGGACAGTCGCGTCCCTCGGGGCCTTAATAAAAGGATGGACACCATTCTCCACTATTAGGCATTTTGGCTGGAGATTCATCTAGCTCTGTTTCTCCTGTCTACCTTATCATAATACTCATTTTTGTATTTACATGGGTACCCCATATTTTAGTCTATGCTTATGTTTAGATCTATTTTTTGCTCTCTCCATCAAATTGGTGTTACTATTCCTCTTTAAATTTTCCTTTGTTCCTCTTAATCAGGATGCCTATGACCATTCTATCATGAGCTTTCTTACCTCTTCTTTTCCCCCGTCCCTCCCCCCAGTTTCTCTCTCTCCCCTTTTCCTTGGCCGGTTTTAGTGCTCCAGATAAATTGAGATACTTGCTGATCCTGTAAGAGTATCTATGTTATGGGTTCATAGGATACAGTATTCTTTCTCTTGTGAGAAAGTGATTGGTATACATTATTTTATTACATTATGTATTTTCTTATATATAAAAATTATTTTTATTATACAAAAAATAGTAATACCATTTAATTTACTGTTTATCGTTTAATAATTTCTTTTTTCTTTTCTTATGAAACCCCAAACATAGTTCATTCCTTTCATTCCTTCTCTCCCTTTCGGGAGCAGTCTTAGAATAAGTTTATGTGTTTTATTATTGACCTTTTTTAAAATATTTCACTTATATGTAATAAACATCTATTGTTTTTATAGATTTTTGTATTGTCTAAGATTGTAACCTTTTCCGTCACGTGAGGGTGATTACTCATGATCTTCATTTCTTATATACATTTTTTCCTTTTTTCCTTTTTCTCTCTTTTTTCTCTTCTTTTTCTTTTCCTTTCTGTTGTTCTATCTTCTCTTCCTTGCTCCCTTCTTTGTCTCCGCTTTTTCTTCTTTACCTTTTTATTCCCCTCTCCGGGCTTTACTCATCACCCCCACGTCACGGAAAGAGGAGGAGGACCCTATTCAGATGCGGCCGGATTACTGGTCGTTGTTTGAGGGGCCACCTATATAAGGTTTGTACTCACTGTATACTAGTGTATGACTAAGGTCCAACTTTAGGACCGAAACGCGTCACCTTGTCATGTTCCACGTGTCTTTCTGGCTATTGGAATAAACATCCAGTTCCTTCACATTCGCGCTGGACATTCTGTCTTTGCTTGCTAGTGTTCTATACCGTATTATAAAGATACAATGTTCTATACCGTATTATAAATATACAGTGTTCTATACTGTATTATAAAGATACAGTGTTCTATACCGTATTATAAAGATACAATGTTCTATACCGTATTATAAATATACAGTGTTCTATACCGTATTATAAAGATACACTGTTCTATACCGTATTAAAGATACAGTGTTCTATACCGTATTATAAAGATACATTGTTCTATACCGTATTATAAAGATACAATGTTCTATACCGTATTATAAATATACATTGTTCTATACCGTATTATAAAGATACATTGTTCTATACCGTATTATAAAGATACACTGTTCTATACCGTATTATAAAGATACATTGTTCTATACCATATTATAAAGATACATTGTTCTATACCGTATTATAAAGATACAATGTTATATACCGTATTATAAAGATACATTGTTCTATACCGTATTATAAAGATACACTGTTCTATACCGTATTATAAAGATACATTGTTCTATACCGTATTATAAAGATACATTGTTCTATACCGTATTATAAAGATACACTGTTCTATACCGTATTATAAAGATACATTGTTCTATACCGTATTATAAAGATACATTGTTCTATACCGTATTATAAAGATACACTGTTCTATACCGTATTATAAAGATACATTGTTCTATACCGTATTATAAAGATACACTGTTCTATACCGTATTATAAAGATACACTGTTCTATACCGTATTATAAAGATACATTGTTCTATACCGTATTATAAAGATACATTGTTCTATACCGTATTATAAAGATACTATGTTCTATACAGTATTATAAACGTACAATGTTCTATACCGTATTATAAAGATACAGTGTTCTATACCACATTATGATAACATTGTGAATTATGTTTCTATTGCCAGATTTGTAAAAAAAAACTTTGAGACACATTATTTTAAAACCTCATAATACACCTCAACTGCTGCAGAATATTATAATACATACATCAGCTGCTGCAGAACATCCTAAAACAATCCTTAGCTGCTGCAGAACATGATAATACACACCTTAGCTGAGGCAGAATATTATAATACACACCTCAGCTGCTGCAAAATATTATAATACACACCTCAGCTGCTGCACAATATTATAATACACACCTCAGCTGCTGCACAATATTATAATACACACCTCAGCTGCTGCACAATATTATAATACACACCTCAGCTGCTGCAGAACATTATATAACACACCTCAGCTGCTGCACAATATTATAATACACACCTCAGCTGCTGCACAATATTATAATACACACCTCAGCTGCTGCACAATATTATAATACACACCTCAGCTGCTGCAGAACATTATATAACACACCTCAGCTGCTGCACAATATTATAATACACACCTCAGCTGCTGCAGAATATTATAATACACACCTCAGCTGCTGCAGAATATTATAATACACACCTCAGCTGCTGCAGAACATTATATAACACACCTCAGCTGCTGCACAATATTATAATACTGTTACGCCGAGCGCTCCGGGTCCCCGCTCCTCCCCGGAGCGCTCGCTACACTCTCCTCACTGCAGCGCTCCGGTCAGATCCACTGACCCGGGGCGCTGCGATACCGCCTCCAGCCGGGATGCGATTCGCGATGCGGGTAGCGCCCGCTCGCGATGCGCACCCCGGCTCCCGTACCTGACTCGCTCTCCGTCGGTCCTGTCCCGGCGCGCGCGGCCCCGCTCCCTAGGGCGCGCGCGCGCCGGGTCTTTGCGATTTAAAGGGCCACTGCGCCGCTGATTGGCGCAGTGGTTCCAATTAGTGTGATCACCTGTGCACTTCCCTATATCACCTCACTTCCCCTGCACTTCCTTGCCGGATCTTGTTGCCATCGTGCCAGTGAAAGCGTTTCCTTGTGTGTTCCTAGCCTGTGTTCCAGACCTCCTGCCGTTGCCCCTGACTACGATCCTTGCTGCCTGCCCCGACCTTCTGCTACGTCCGACCTTGCTTCTGTCTACTCCCTTGTACCGCGCCTATCTTCAGCAGCCAGAGAGGTTGAGCCGTTGCTAGTGGATACGACCTGGTCACTACCGCCGCAGCAAGACCATCCCGCTTTGCGGCGGGCTCTGGTGAAAACCAGTAGTGACTTAGAACCGATCCACTAGCACGGTCCACGCCAATCCCTCTCTGGCACAGAGGATCCACTACCTGCCAGCCGGCATCGTGACAAATACACACCTCAACTGCTGCACAATATTATAATACACACCTCAGCTGCTGCAGAATATTATAATACACACCTCAGCTGCTGCAGAATATTATAATACACTCCTCAGCTGCTGCAGAATATTATAATACACTCCTCAGATGCTGCAGAACATCATAATACACACCTCAGCTGCTGCAGAATAATACACACCTCAGTTGCGGCAGAATATTATAATACACACCTCAGCTGCGGCAGAATATTATAATACACACCTCAGCTGCTGCAGAATATTATAATACACACTGCAGATGCTGCAGAACATCATAATACACCCCAGCTGCTGCAGAACATCATAATACACCCCAGCTGCTGCAGAATATTATAATACACACCTCAGCTGCTGCAGAATATTATAATACACTCCTCAGCTGCTGCAGAACATCGTAATACACCCCAGCTGCTGCAGAATATTATAATACACTCCTCAGCTGCTGCAGAACATCGTAATACACCCCAGCTGCCTGTCTCTCTAGAGCTGTGTTGTACATTTTCATGCAGTGCTGGGATTAACCCTCTCAGTACCGTGCTGTATTAGGGAATGTCTTCTGGAGCGGCGGTAATATCCTATTTTATGTAGTGAGCGCGGCGCACTTGCACCTCTTTATATCCCGATCCGCTGAGTGATTGATAACGCGCCTCATCCGCCGCCGCTGCACGGATATTACTTGTTACTCGCAGAAGCTAAAAGTCACTTTGTATTTTTGCTGTTTTCGGAGATTCTGGGATAAATCTTCGGGAGAATGGCGTTTATTTTCACGCTGGAGGCTAAAGACATCATCATTTTTGATCCTTTATACGGCGCAGTAAACGCGGCGCGCAGGTTTACAGGCTCATTCCCGGTGCACTGTGGGTAATGTGAGGATCCGCCATCAGAATACTAGGAATTTGGGGGAAATGAAGCCTCGGCAGCAAATAACCAAATTCTAAATTACTTCCTGTTCAAATTATTTAATGTTTTTAATATTATTTTTCTGTCAGTGATTTGAACCATTAAAAATGTATCCAGGGCAGCGGGAACTCCGGGCCCCGATGTAAAATCTTATAGGGCCCCTGACCCATCATGTGCCTGTTGTTATGTATTAGAAGGGATGACTTACTTATGGGATATACTGAATGGATGATGCAGGGTCTACTCTCTGTTTAATAAAGGGGTTGGCAGTATATGGTGGCTCAGTGGTTAGCAGTATATGGTAGCTCAGTAGTTAGCAGTAAATGTTGGCTCAGTGGTTAGCAGTAAATGTTGGCTCAGTGGTTGGCAGTATATGGTGGCTCAGTGGTTGGCAGTATATGGTGGCTCAGTGGTTAGCAGTATATGGTAGCTCAGTAGTTAGCAGTAAATGTTGGCTCAGTGGTTATCAGTATATGGTGGCTCAGTGGTAGCAGTATATGGTGGCTCAGTGGTAGCAGTATATGGTAGTTCAATGGTTAGCAGTGTATGGTGGTTCAGTGGTAGCAGTATATGGCGGTTCAGTGGTAGCATTATATGGTGACTCAGTGGTAGCAGTATATGGTGGCTCAGTGGTTAGCAGTATATGGTGGCTCAGTGGTAGCAGTATATGGCGGTTCAGTGGTTAGCAGTATATGGTGGCTCAGTGGTAGCAGTATATGGCGGTTCAGTGGTAGCAGTATATGGTGGCTCAGTGGTAGCAGTATATGGTGGCTCAGTGGTAGCAGTATATGGCGGTTCAGTGGTTAGCAGTATATGGTGGCTCAGTGGTTAGCAGTATATGGTGGTTCAGTGGTAGCAGTATATGGCGGTTCAGTGGTTAGCAGTATATGGTGGTTCAGTGGTAGCAGTATATGGTGGCTCAGTGGTAGCAGTATATGGTGGCTCAGTGGTAGCAGTATATGGTGGCTCAGTGGTTATCAGTATATGGTGGCTCAGTTGTTAGCAGTATATGGTGGCTCAGTGGTAGCAGTATATGGTGGCTCAGTGGTAGCAGTATATGGCGGTTCAGTGGTTAGCAGTATATGGTGGCTCAGTGGTTAGCAGTATATGGTGGCTCAGTGGTTAGCAGTATATGGTGGTTCAGTGGTTAGCAGTATATGGTGGTTCAGTGGTAGCAGTATATGGTGGCTCAGTGGTAGCAGTATATGGTGGCTCAGTGGTAGCAGTATATGGCGATTCAGTGGTTAGCAGTATATGGTGGCTCAGTGGTTAGCAGTATATGGTGGTTCAGTGGTAGCAGTATATGGCGGTTCAGTGGTTATCAGTATATGGTGGTTCAGTGGTTATCAGTATATGGTGGCTCAGTGGTTAGCAGTATATGGTGGCTCAGTGGTAGCAGTATATGGCGGTTCAGTGGTAGCAGTATATGGTGGTTCAGTGGTTATCAGTATATGGTGGCTCAGTGGTTAGCAGTATATGGTGGCTCAGTGGTAGCAGTATATGGTGGCTCAGTGGTAGCAGTATATGTTGGCCCAGTGGTTGGCAGTATATGGTGGCTCAGTGGTAGCAGTATATGGTAGTTCAGTGGTTAGCAGTGTATGGTGGTTCAGTGGTAGCAGTATATGGCGGTTCAGTGGTAGCAGTATATGGTGACTCAGTGGTAGCAGTATATGGTGGCTCAGTGGTAGCAGTATATGGCGGTTCAGTGGTTAGCAGTATATGGTGGCTTAGTGGTAGCAGTATATGGCGGTTCAGTGGTAGCAGTATATGGTGGCTCAGTGGTAGCAGTATATGGTGGCTCAGTGGTAGCAGTATATGGCGGTTCAGTGGTTAGCAGTATATGGTGGCTCAGTGGTTAGCAGTATATGGTGGTTCAGTGGTTAGCAGTATATGGTGGTTCAGTGGTTAGCAGTATATGGTGGTTCAGTGGTAGCAGTATATGGTGGCTCAGTGGTAGCAGTATATGGTGGCTCAGTGGTTAGCAGTATATGGTAGTTCAGTGGTTAGCAGTATATGGCGGTTCAGTGGTTAGCAGTATATGGTGGTTCAGTGGTAGCAGTATATGGCGGTTCAGTGGTTATCAGTATATGGTGGTTCAGTGGTTATCAGTATATGGTGGCTCAGTGGTTAGCAGTATATGGTGGCTCAGTGGTAGCAGTATATGGCGGTTCAGTGGTAGCAGTATATGGTGGTTCAGTGGTTATCAGTATATGGTGGCTCAGTGGTTAGCAGTATATGGTGGCTCAGTGGTAGCAGTATATGGTGGCTCAGTGGTAGCAGTATATGTTGGCCCAGTGGTTGGCAGTATATGGTGGCTCAGTGGTAGCAGTATATGGTAGTTCAGTGGTTAGCAGTGTATGGTGGTTCAGTGGTAGCAGTATATGGCGGTTCAGTGGTAGCAGTATATGGTGACTCAGTGGTAGCAGTATATGGTGGCTCAGTGGTAGCAGTATATGGCGGTTCAGTGGTTAGCAGTATATGGTGGCTTAGTGGTAGCAGTATATGGCGGTTCAGTGGTAGCAGTATATGGTGGCTCAGTGGTAGCAGTATATGGTGGCTCAGTGGTAGCAGTATATGGCGGTTCAGTGGTTAGCAGTATATGGTGGCTCAGTGGTTAGCAGTATATGGTGGTTCAGTGGTAGCAGTATATGGCGGTTCAGTGGTTAGCAGTATATGGTGGTTCAGTGGTAGCAGTATATGGTGGCTCAGTGGTAGCAGTATATGGTGGCTCAGTGGTAGCAGTATATGGTGGCTCAGTGGTTATCAGTATATGGTGGCTCAGTTGTTAGCAGTATATGGTGGCTCAGTGGTAGCAGTATATGGTGGCTCAGTGGTAGCAGTATATGGCGGTTCAGTGGTTAGCAGTATATGGTGGCTCAGTGGTTAGCAGTATATGGTGGCTCAGTGGTTAGCAGTATATGGTGGTTCAGTGGTTAGCAGTATATGGTGGTTCAGTGGTAGCAGTATATGGTGGCTCAGTGGTAGCAGTATATGGTGGCTCAGTGGTAGCAGTATATGGCGATTCAGTGGTTAGCAGTATATGGTGGCTCAGTGGTTAGCAGTATATGGTGGTTCAGTGGTAGCAGTATATGGCGGTTCAGTGGTTATCAGTATATGGTGGTTCAGTGGTTATCAGTATATGGTGGCTCAGTGGTTAGCAGTATATGGTGGCTCAGTGGTAGCAGTATATGGCGGTTCAGTGGTAGCAGTATATGGTGGTTCAGTGGTTATCAGTATATGGTGGCTCAGTGGTTAGCAGTATATGGTGGCTCAGTGGTAGCAGTATATGGCGGATCAGTGGTAGCAGTATATGGTGGTTCAGTGGTTATCAGTATATGGTGGCTCAGTGGTAGCAGTATATGGTGGCTCAGTGGTAGCAGTATATGGTGGCTCAGTGGTAGCAGTATATGGCGGTTCAGTGGTTAGCAGTATATGGTGGTTCAGTGGTTAGCAGTATATGGTGGTTCAGTGGTAGCAGTATATGGTGGCTCAGTGGTAGCAGTATATGGTGGCTCAGTGGTAGCAGTATATGGCGATTCAGTGGTTAGCAGTATATGGTGGCTCAGTGGTTAGCAGTATATGGTGGTTCAGTGGTAGCAGTATATGGCGGTTCAGTGGTTATCAGTATATGGTGGTTCAGTGGTTATCAGTATATGGTGGCTCAGTGGTTAGCAGTATATGGTGGCTCAGTGGTAGCAGTATATGGCGGTTCAGTGGTAGCAGTATATGGTGGTTCAGTGGTTATCAGTATATGGTGGCTCAGTGGTTAGCAGTATATGGTGGCTCAGTGGTAGCAGTATATGGTGGCTCAGTGGTAGCAGTATATGTTGGCCCAGTGGTTGGCAGTATATGGTGGCTCAGTGGTAGCAGTATATGGTAGTTCAGTGGTTAGCAGTGTATGGTGGTTCAGTGGTAGCAGTATATGGCGGTTCAGTGGTAGCAGTATATGGTGACTCAGTGGTAGCAGTATATGGTGGCTCAGTGGTAGCAGTATATGGCGGTTCAGTGGTTAGCAGTATATGGTGGCTTAGTGGTAGCAGTATATGGCGGTTCAGTGGTAGCAGTATATGGTGGCTCAGTGGTAGCAGTATATGGTGGCTCAGTGGTAGCAGTATATGGCGGTTCAGTGGTTAGCAGTATATGGTGGCTCAGTGGTTAGCAGTATATGGTGGTTCAGTGGTAGCAGTATATGGCGGTTCAGTGGTTATCAGTATATGGTGGTTCAGTGGTAGCAGTATATGGTGGCTCAGTGGTAGCAGTATATGGTGGCTCAGTGGTAGCAGTATATGGTGGCTCAGTGGTTATCAGTATATGGTGGCTCAGTTGTTAGCAGTATATGGTGGCTCAGTGGTAGCAGTATATGGTGGCTCAGTGGTAGCAGTATATGGCGGTTCAGTGGTTAGCAGTATATGGTGGCTCAGTGGTTAGCAGTATATGGTGGCTCAGTGGTTAGCAGTATATGGTGGTTCAGTGGTTAGCAGTATATGGTGGTTCAGTGGTAGCAGTATATGGTGGCTCAGTGGTAGCAGTATATGGTGGCTCAGTGGTAGCAGTATATGGCGATTCAGTGGTTAGCAGTATATGGTGGCTCAGTGGTTAGCAGTATATGGTGGTTCAGTGGTAGCAGTATATGGCGGTTCAGTGGTTATCAGTATATGGTGGTTCAGTGGTTATCAGTATATGGTGGCTCAGTGGTTAGCAGTATATGGTGGCTCAGTGGTAGCAGTATATGGCGGTTCAGTGGTAGCAGTATATGGTGGTTCAGTGGTTATCAGTATATGGTGGCTCAGTGGTTAGCAGTATATGGTGGCTCAGTGGTAGCAGTATATGGCGGATCAGTGGTAGCAGTATATGGTGGTTCAGTGGTTATCAGTATATGGTGGCTCAGTGGTAGCAGTATATGGTGGCTCAGTGGTAGCAGTATATGGTGGTTCAGTGGTTATCAGTATATGGTGGCTCAGTGGTAGCAGTATATGGTGGCTCAGTGGTTAGCAGTATATGGTGGCTCAGTGGTTAGCAGTATATGGTGGCTCAGTGGTAGCAGTATATGGTGGCTCAGTGGTTGGCAGTATATGGTGGTTCAGTGGTTAGCAGTATATGGTGGCTCAGTGGTTAGCAGTATATGGTGGCTCAGTGGTAGCAGTATATGGTGGCTCAGTGGTTGGCAGTATATGGTGGTTCAGTGGTTAGCAGTATATGGTGGCTCATTGGTTAGCAGTATATGGTGGCTCAGTGGTTAGCAGTATATGGTGGCTCAGTGGTTAGCAGTATATGGTGGCCCAGTGGTAGCAGTATATGGTGGCTCAGTGGTTAGCAGTATATGGTAGTTCAGTGGTTAGCAGTGTATGGTTGCTCAGTGGTAGCAGTATATGGTGGCTCAGTGGTTAGCAGTATATGGTAGTTCAGTGGTTAGCAGTATATGGCGGTTCAGTGGTTAGCAGTATATGGTGGCTCATTGGTTAGCAGTATATGGTGGCTCAGTGGTTAGCAGTATATGGTGGCTCAGTGGTTAGCAGTATATGGTGGCCCAGTGGTAGCAGTATATGGTGGCTCAGTGGTTAGCAGTATATGGTAGTTCAGTGGTTAGCAGTGTATGGTTGCTCAGTGGTAGCAGTATATGGTGGCTCAGTGGTTAGCAGTATATGGTAGTTCAGTGGTTAGCAGTGTATGGTTGCTCAGTGGTAGCAGTATATGGTGGCTCAGTGGTTAGCAGTATATGGTGGCTCAGTGGTTAGCAGTATATGGTGGCTTAAGACGTAATTGTAGCAAACAAGAAACGTTTATACAGGAATCGGATCTGCTCTTTAATAGGTTACGGGAAAGAGGATATCACCCGGAGACACTCAATAAGGCTAGAAACAGAGCGGCCAAATTAAATAGACAGGACCTTATTGCACATAGTACAAAAGACAAGGAACAAGCAACGAGACAGGACAGGGCTCATCCCCCTTTCTTTATTACACAGTATAGCAAACAATTTCATAAAATCAGTAATATCATTGAGAAAAATTTACCTATACTGCATCAAGACACTGTCTTATATAATCTTTTACAGGACAACTTCAAAATGGTGTCCAAAAGAGGTCCCTCCTTGGGATCCATTCTATCACCTAGTATGTTTTGTGGTGCTGACATTAAACATACGGGTACGAACTGGTTGGTTCATGCAGGTAACTGGAAGTGTGGGCACAATGTCTGTATCACTTGCAGTTACATGCAGGTTAACAAGGAATTTAAATCATATTCAAATACTAAAACTTTTATCTTGAAGGATTATGTTAATTGCAATACAAAAAGTGTTGTTTACCTAGCGTCCTGCACATCTTGCCAATGCCAGTATGTAGGTTGCACCATGAACTCCCTGAAGACTCGGATACGCAGGCACATATCTGATGCAAGGAATATTTTGTCATTTAATAGTAATATTTCTGCATTGTCCAGACATTTCAGGGATGTTCATGGAGGCAACACGAGTACATTACAAATCATGGGCATAGGAAAAGTCAAAAAACCCAGACGGGGTGGAGATCTAAGGAGGATGGTTCTCAACAGGGAATCGTTCTGGATATTCATGTTAGACACGAGGGAGCCTCATGGGTTAAATTTGAGACAAGACCTTATACTAACGTTTTAATAATGGAAGCAACTAGTTAATATGGTCTATTTATTTAGCCAGACTACAATTTTACTTGTGAAACTAAAGTATTAGTGCAATTGAATTTTGTGGCTTTCTTGTATACTCGTGTATTGAACACCATGTCTATCTATGTAGAACGGTCTTAGTACTTTGTGATCAATTCAATGCCGGATTTTTTAGATGATCCACTACTTTACTGCTCAGATCATGTGATTCTTATGTGTTTTATTATAAAAGGACACAATGCTGTAAAGTTTTTATGCCATGACTAAGGGCTTTTTAGCCTGAAACGCGTAGGCTCTACGCTCCTCGATATGCTGTTTGTTATTTTTGTACCTCAATAAACAAGTTTTTACCTGCCTTCCTTGTGCTGGACATCTTCCGTTTTCTGCTCAGTGGTTAGCAGTATGTGGTGGTTCAGTGGTTAGCAGTGTATGGTGGCTCAGTGGTAGCAGTATATGGTGGCTCAGTGGTAGCAGTATATGGTGGCTCAGTGGTAGCAGTATATGGTGGCTCAGTGGTAGCAGTATATGGTGGCTCAGTGGTAGCAGTATATGGTGGCTCAGTGGTAGCAATATATGGTGGCTCAGTGGTTAGCAGTATATGGTGGCTCAGTGGTAGCAGTATATGGTGGCTCAGTGGTAGCAATATATGGTGGCTCAGTGGTAGCAGTATATGGTGGCTCAGTGGTAGCAGTATATGGTGGCTCAGTGGTAGCAGTATGTGGTGGTTCAGTGGTTGGCAGTGTATGGTGGCTCAGTGGTAGCAGTATATGGTGGCTCAGTGGTAGCAGTATATGGTGGCTCAGTGGTAGCAGTATATGGTGGTTCAGTGGTTATCAGTATATGGTGGCTCAGTGGTTATCAGTATATGGTGGTTCAGTGGTAGCAGTATATGGTGGCTCAGTGGTTATCAGTATATGGTGGCTCAGTGGTTATCAGTATATGGTGGTTCAGTGGTTAGCAGTATATGGTGGCTCAGTGGTAGCAGTATATGGTGGCTCAGTGGTTATCAGTATATGGTGGCTCAGTGGTTAGCAGTATATGGTGGTTCAGTGGTTAGCAGTATATGTTGGCTCAGTGGTAGCAGTATATGGTGGCTCAGTGGTAGCAGTATGTGGTGGTTCAGTGGTTGGCAGTGTATGGTGGCTCAGTGGTTAGCAGTATATGGTGACTCAGTGGTAGCAGTATATGGTGGCTCAGTGGTAGCAGTATATGGTGGTTCAGTGGTTATCAGTATATGGTGGCTCAGTGGTTATCAGTATATGGTGGTTCAGTGGTAGCAGTATATGGTGGCTCAGTGGTTATCAGTATATGGTGGCTCAGTGGTTATCAGTATATGGTGGTTCAGTGGTTAGCAGTATATGGTGGCTCAGTGGTAGCAGTATATGGTGGCTCAGTGGTTATCAGTATATGGTGGCTCAGTGGTTAGCAGTATATGGTGGTTCAGTGGTTAGCAGTATATGTTGGCTCAGTGGTTAGCAGTATATGGTGGCTCAGTGGTAGCAATATATGGTGGCTCAGTGGTTAGCAGTATATGGTGGCTCAGTGGTTAGCAGTATATGGTGGCTCAGTGGTAGCAGTATATGGTGGCTCAGTGGTTGGCAGTATATGGTGGCTCAGTGGTTAGCAGTATATGGTGGTTCAGTGGTAGCAGTATATGGTGGTTCAGTGGTTAGCAGTATATGGTGGCTCAGTGGTTGGCAGTATATGGTGGCTCAGTGGTTGGCAGTATATTGTGGCTCAGTGGTTAGCAGTATATGGTGGCTCAGTGGTAGCAGTATATGGTGGTTCAGTGGTTAGCAGTATATGGTGGTTCAGTGGTTAGCAGTATATGGTGGCTCAGTGGTTAGCAGTATATGGTGGCTCAGTGGTTGGCAGTATATGGTGGCTCAGTGGTTAGCAGTATATGGTGGCTCAGTGGTAGTAGTATATGGTGGCTCAGTGGTTAGCAGTGTATGGTAGTTCAGTGGTTAGCAGTGTATGGTTGCTCAGTGGTAGCAGTATATGGTGGCTCAGTGGTTAGCAGTATATGGTGGCTCAGTGGTTAGCAGTATATGGTGGCTCAGTGGTTAGCAGTGTATGGTGGCTCAGTGGTTAGCAGTATATGGTGGCTCAGTGGTTATCAGTATATGGTGGTTCAGTGGTAGCAGTATATGGTGGCTCAGTGGTTAGCAGTATATGGTGGTTCAGTGGTAGCAGTAAATGTTGGCTCAGTGGTTAGCAGTATATGGTGGCTCAGTGGTTAGCAGTATATGGTGGTTCAGTGGTAGCAGTATGTGGTGGCTCAGTGGTTAGCAGTATATGGTGGCTCAGTGGTTAGCATGGTCTGGTGGCTCCATCTATATGGAGTGTTCTGGAGAATGGTAACAGGGGCCAATAAGAGCAATGACCATCTGTGTACAGTGCTGCAGAATATGTTGGTGCCATAGATAGATATATATATATATATATATATATATATATATATATATATATATACATATATATATATATATATATATATATATATATATATATATATATATAATATGGGGAGGACCCTTTTGTACCCTTGTAATACAGTTGTGTGACAGAAGCCTCGTCTTTCCTCACATTCCTCCTCCGACAGATGCGGCTGAATTATTACAGTAAACTTTTTGAGTTTCCTCTTGAATGTTCCTCTTTAATCTCTCGGCGCCGATGTAAATCCGGCGCTCGGCTTTGTTACAGCTGCACATTCAGGCTTTTATGGTTCCGCTGCTTTCATTAAATGTCTTCAACTCCAAAGACCAACTCCGTAAACAAGTTGTATCATGTGCTGAGACAAGCAAATCCGTCAGGGCCCCGCGCTCCCCGCCATCCTGTGCTGCTCCTGGTGATGTCATCGCAGTGCGAACGCGTCACATGCCGGGAACTTCAGAGGTCGCCCAGACATGCTCCACCCCGCTCTGCCATACTCCACCCCACGCTACGCTCCAACCCACTCCGCCACGCTCCACCCTGCACCACGCTCTGCCACGCTCCACCCTGCACCACGCTCTGCCACGCTCCACCCCGCGCTCCACTCTGCACCCTGCTCCACCCCGCACCTCACTCCACCCTGCACCTCCACGCTCTACCCCGCTCCACCCTGCGCTCCACTCTGCACCCTGCTCCACCCTGCACCTCGCTCCGCTCTGCCATGCTCCACCCCGCGCCAAGCTCCACCCCGCACCTCCACGCTCTACCCCGCTCCACCCTGCACCACGCTCTACCCCGCTCCACCCCGCGCTCCACTCTGCACCCTGCTCCACCCTGCACCTCGCTCCGCTCCGCCATGCTCCACCCCACGCCACGCTCCACCACGCTCCACACCGCGCCACGCTCCACCACGCGCCACGCTCCACCACGCTCCACCACACTCCACCTTGAGCCACACTCCACCCCGCGCCACGCTCCACCACGCTCCACCACACTCCACCCCGAGCCACGCTCCGCACCGCGCTCCCTCCTGACACTTTATTTTCTTTTCCGACTGACACCTTGTGTCTCCTAATAGTTTTTGCTGCATTTTACAGTCTGCGGCGATTTGTCATTTTTATGAAAGTGTTTCCATCTGCTCCTATTGTCAGCAAAAAAAAAAAGAAGAAAAAGAAACAAAAAGAATAATTCGGAGATGAATCTGCTGGTGGCGCCAGGATCGGCAGGGATGTCGTTCACCGAGGTTATGATTTGTCTTTTGCCAATTATCAACAAAGTTTACAGCAGAAAATAGATTTTATCCGCGGAGCTTAACAGGTTTAATGGCGGCGGAGGAAATGCAGAAATCCTGCGGGTTGAGGCATAATGTGGAGGAGCCGGCGCTGCAGATAATCTGGGAAACAGACGGAACAGACACTAATTTCATTCTTAACACTTCTCTTTTGATCTCAATAATGTGATTTTAGAAGTTTCCCAAAAAAAAAAAAGTGCAAATCATGAAAAATACAGCTTGTCTGGGCCGGTATCCAAGTGCGGAGATCTGGAGGCAACCGTGGCCCAGAGTCAGTGACCGTCTAGTAAGCGGGGGCGGTATTATAGGAAGGGGGCCCTGGACATGAATGTAGGGGCCCCAAACTGGCCATGAAGGCCGTTTATCTAGCAATATGATATATATATATATATCCTAAAATCACCGTACAATACTCCACATAATATCACCATATAATACCCACATAATATCACCATATAATACCCATATAATATCACCATATAATACCCACATAATATCACCATATAATACCCACATAATATCACCATATAATACCCATATAATATCACCATATAATACCCATATAATATCACCATATAATACCCACATAATATCACCATATAATACCCATATAATATCACCATATAATACCCATATAATATCACCATATAATACCCATATAATATCACCATATAATACCTATATAATATCACCATATAATACCCACATAATATCACCATATAATACCCACATAATATCACCATATAATACCCATATAATATCACCATATAATACCCATATAATATCACCATATAATACCCACATAATATCACCATATAATACCCACATAATATCACCATATAATACCCATATAATATCACCATATAATACCTATATAATATCACCATATAATACCCATATAATATCACCATATAATACCCACATAATATCACCATATAATACCCACATAATATCACCATATAATACCCATATACTATCACCATATAATACCCACATAATATCACCATATAATACCCACATAATATCACCATATAATACCCACATAATATCACCATATAATACCCACATAATATCACCATATAATACCCACATCACCATATAATACCCACATAATATCACCATATAATACCCACATAATATCACCATATAATACCTATATAATATCACCATATAATACCCATATAATATCACCATATAATACCCATATAATATCACCATATAATACCCATATAATATCACCATATAATATCACCATATAATACCCATATAATATCACCATATAATATCACCATATAATATCACCATATAATACCCACATCACCATATAATACCCATATAATATCACCATATAATACCCACATAATATCACCATATAATACCCACATAATATCACCATATAATACCCACATCACCATATAATACCCACATAATATCACCATATAATACCCATATAATATCACCATATAATACCTATATAATATCACCATATAATACCCATATAATATCACCATATAATACCCATATACTATCACCATATAATACCCACATAATATCACCATATAATACCCACATAATATCACCATATAATACCCATATAATATCACCATATAATACCCATATAATATCACCATATAATATCACCATATAATACCCATATAATATCACCATATAATATCACCATATAATATCACCATATAATACCCATATAATATCACCATATAATACCCAAATAATATCACCATATAATACCCATATAATATCACCATATAATACCCATATAATATCACCATATAATACCCATATAATATCACCATATAATACCCAAATAATATCACCATATAATACCCACATAATATCACCATATAATACCCAAATAATATCACCATATAATACCCATATACTATCACCATATAATACCCAAATAATATCACCATATAATACCCAAATAATATCACCATATAATACCCAAATAATATCACCATATTGTGGTGGCCACGGGTGAGGTCCGCAGCCACCGCTACGCTGGGGTTAGCTACTTGGTTCTTGGGGGTATTAACCCAGGGTCGGATGGTATTCACCCTTAATGTCACATGACGCCACTGTAGTCTTGGTATCTCCCGGGGTACTACAGGTCCGGGGAACTCCCTCTCCCCACAGGCTAGCAAGGAAAGAATTGACTCCACATTAGGTTGCAGTATAACGGAGGGTTTACTAACTTCAAGATAGGTGGTACAATCTCCACAGCGCTCAATCAAAGTCTCCCAAAGGGTTAACAGACAGTCTCTAGAGGAGCACACAGCTTGCAGTGCCTGGACTTGATATTGCATATATACTTGGCTCTTACAGCCGGACTAGGAGTTTTAGGTCTGCGCTATATTAGGCTTGAGATTAAAGTAACTTACTGAAGTGTCGGTAGATTTGTGGCTTTTTTCGCCAGAAGATAATGAATTGTCCTTTAGGAATCCTCTGATCAAGGCTAAAGTAAAGGCTGGATATTCCTTCTCTCTGTACTCTGAACTGAAATGAGCTGCTTTACTCTGAACTCAACTTCTCTCCTGAACTCCTCATCTCCACTCCACTCAGCTTCTCTCCACACTTGAACTCTCCAGAACTGCTGACCCCTGAACTTTGCTCCTCAACTCCACTGAACTCCACCTAGACTGAACTACCCAGGAAATGCCACCCCCTATGAGGGAAGGCTAAACTAAAGCCCATTGGCCAGGCAGCTGTGGACCATAGAGTTGTCTGTCTCTCCTTTAGGATTTACAATAAAGTTACATACAAGTAATAACATAATATAACACCTTACACAAAAGTTTAGTCTAGCCCTCCGTCCTCCACACTCACATACCCTGACTGAGCATGAGGTTGCTAGATAACATACTTAAAGCTACAGACACCTAATAACAGGACACTGGAGGTCTCAATCTGACAGGGCCTACAATACCTCGACACAATGTACCTGTACTGGGACACCACAATATAATACCCACATAATATCACCATATAATACCCACAAAATATCACCATATAATACCCACATAATATCACCATATAATACCCACATAATATCACCATATAATACCCACATAATATCACCATATAATACCCATATACTATCACCATATAATACCCATATAATATCACCATATAATACCCAAATAATATCACCATATAATACCCAAATAATATCACCATATAATACCCACATAATATCACCATATAATACCCATATAATATCACCATATAATACCCAAATAATATCACCATATAATACCCATATAATATCACCATATAATACCCACATAATATCACCATATAATACCCATATAGTATCACCATATAATACCCATATACTATCACCATATAATACCCATATAATATCACCATATAATACCCAAATAATATCACCATATAATACCCATATAATATCACCATATAATACCCATATAATATCACCATATAATACCCATATAATATCACCATATAATACCCAAATAATATCACCATATAATACCCATATAATATCACCATATAATACCCATATAATATCACCATATAATACCCATATAATATCACCATATAATACCCATATAATATCACCATATAATACCATATAATATTACCATATAATACCCAAATAATATCACCATATAATACCCATATACTATCACCATATAATACCCACATAATATCACCATATAATACCCACATAATATCACCATATAATACCCATATAATATCACCATATAATACCCAAATAATATCACCATATAATACCCACATAATATCACCATATAATACCCACAAAATATCACCATATAATACCCAAATAATATCACCATATAATACCCACATAATATCACCATATAATACCCATATAATATCACCATATAATACCCAAATAATATCACCATATAATACCCATATACTATCACCATATAATACCCACATAATATCACCATATAATACCCAAATAATATCACCATATAATACCCAAATAATATCACCATATAATACCCACAAAATATCACCATATAATACCCATATAATATCACCATATAATACCCATATAATACCTATATAATATCACCATATAATACCATATAATACCCACAAAATATCACCATACAATAACCAAATAATATCACCATATAATACCCATATAATATCACCATATAATACCCACATAATATCACCATATAATACCCACATAATATCACCATCAGGTTTTTAGCCAATTCTCATTGAAATCCATGGAGTGATTTTGAAGCAGGGTCACCCCGGTTTTGGTGAGAATTATCCCGGTTTTGGTGAGAATTATTCCGGTTTTTGTAAAAATTATGTCGGTTTTGGTGAGGATTATCCCAGTTTTGGTGAGAGTTATCCCGGTTTTTGTAAAAATTATGTCGGTTTTGGTGAGGATTATCCTAGTTTTGGTGAGAATTATCCTGGTTTTGGTGAGAATTATCCGGGTTTTGGTGAGAATTATCCCAGTTTTGGTGAGAATTATCCCAGTTTTGGTGAGAATTATCCGGGTTTTGGTGAGAATTATCCCAGTTTTGGTGAGAATTATCCTGGTTTTGGTGAGAATTATCCCAGTTTTGGTGAGAATTATCCGGGTTTTGGTGAGAATTATCCCGGTTTTGCAGAGAATTATCCAGTTTTTTTGGTGAGAATTATCCCGGTTTTGGTGAGATTATCCCGGTTTTGGTGAGAATTATCCCAGTTTTTTTGTGAGATTATCCCGGTTTTGGTGAGAATTTTCCGGGTTTTGGTGAGAATTATCCCAGTTTTGGTCAGAATTATCGCGGTTTTTGATGAGAATTATGCCGGTTTTTAGTGAGAGTTATCCTGGTATTGGTGAGAATGATCCTGGTTTTGGTGAGAATTATCCCAGTTTTGGTGAGAATTATCCCGGTTTTGGTGAGAATTATCAGGGTTTTGGTGAGAATTATCCCAGTTTTGGTCAGAATTATCGCGGTTTTTGATGAGAATTATGCCGGTTTTTAGTGAGAGTTATCCTGGTAGTGGTGAGAATGATCCTGGTTTTGGTGAGAATGATCCTGGTTTTGGTGAGAATTACCCCCAGATCTGCAGCAAAATCTGGATATAAAAATTTTAAAGGAAGTTTTGCTTTTTCTTAGTATCATCAGATATTGTTCAGATTCCTGCAGATCGTGGTCGGATTTGAAGCAGGAATGATCTGCGCTGATTATAGACCGCAAGCGTTTACCGTCCGGTTCTGTGTCATCTGGGACCCCTGAGCCCGGAGAGCCCCCATATCTGCGATACGATACTTTGTTATTCCTGTGTCTTTCTTAGCGCTCGTTCACATCGGGATTTTGCAGTTTTCATGCAAATCCCTCAATGCAGCCACGGACGACAACTGGTTAAACACCGCGCAAAAGATTAGGATCTGCTCGCTTTTTGACTTATTTGCGTTATCATATATGTAATTTTACATTTTTTTTGTGGGATGGAATAGCGCAGGATATCGCACTTTTCTCTACATCTTTGAATATATTATGCACCCGATATATTTATTTGTTTTACATAAGGGTCAAAACGAAATATGAGAAATGTTGATCCTGATTTTTCCGTAGTTTTTTTCGGGTATGCGCAGTATCAGGATTAAAATCTATTTCTAGGAAAAGGACATGAAAGTGCATGTGTGCAGCTGGATACATATGTGTCCGTTCCTCAGGTATACGTGCATCATGTATAGGTGAAATGTGCGTTAATCACGTGACCGCGCCCGGACACTCATCAGATCTCAGTCTTCATTTGCGTCGCCTACATCTGGAGACGTCAACATTTACTCAGGAGGAAAAAAACTCCTGAGTACCTGGTGTTATTTCTTATTTTCATGCGAAGCCATTAAGGAGTCTTAATTGTGTATTTTTGCTGTCAGCGAACTTCAGACGTCTCATTAATAATCCGCCGGCATCGCGATTCACAGAAAGCGTGAAGCGCCAATATATTCCTGTCAATCACAGGACTTAATATAAACTGGAAGGTGTTGATGTTGCTCAGTTTTTTCTCCCCCTCAGATCTTGGGCAGAGAAAAATAAATAAGACGTGTTCTAGGAAATTCTCTTGGGCAGGATTCAACTCCTCGACTGCTCCACTTCTGCCCAGGATTCACGTGGATATCTCCGTGGTGCATGGCTCCTTGTGCTGTGACTATGAAGCCGGGCCCTTATCTTCTAGGGCCCCAGATCATAGTACATAGCACCAATGTATACTCTCAGGAGTGTTCTGACACTTAGAGGGAAATTGCTACTTAATGGAAGGTGTCATATCCCACAGCAGTACAAAGTATTTCAGGAGAGGAGTGTACTGATCATTTGGGAGGTCACAGGGTAAGAGTTATATAGTAGAGGAGCAGGGTCCACAGCAGTACAGAGTATACAGGAGAGGAGTGTACTGCTCATTTGGGAGGTCACAGGGTAAGAGTTATATAGTAGAGGAGCAGGGTCCACAGCAGTACAGAGTATACAGGAGAGGAGTGTACTGATCATTTGGGAGGTCACAGGGTAAGAGTTATATAGTAGAGGAGCAGGGTCCACAGCAGTACAGAGTATTTCAGGAAAGGAGTGTACTGATCATGTGGAGGTCACAGGGTGATAGTTATATAGTGGAGGAGCAGGGTCCACAGCAGTACAGAGTATATAGGAGAGGAGTGTACTGATCATGTGGAGGTCACAGGGTAAGAGTTATATAGTAGAGGAGCAGGGTCCACAGCAGTACAGAGTATTTCAGGAGAGGAGTGAGCTGATCATGTGGAGGTCACAGGGTGATAGTTATATAGTGGAGGAGCAGGGTCCACAGCAGTACAGAGTATATAGGAGAGGAGTGTACTGATCATGTGGAGGTCACAGGGTAAGAGTTATATAGTAGAGGAGCAGGGTCCACAGCAGTACAGAGTATACAGGAGAGGAGTGTACTTATCATTTGGGAGGTCACAGGGTAAGAGTTATATAGTAGAGAAGCATGGTCCACAGCAGTACAGAGTATTTCAGGAGAGGAGTGTACTGATCATGTGGAGGTTACAGGGTGAGAGTTATATAGTGGAGGAGCAGAGTCCACAGCAGTACAGAGTATTTCAGGAGAGGAGTGTGCTGATCATGTGGAGGTCACAGGGTGAGAGTTATATAGTGGAGGAGCAGGGTCCACAGCAGTACAGAGTATACAGGAGAGGAGTGTGCTGATCATGTGGAGGTCACAGGGTGAGAGTTATATAGTGGAGGAGCAGGGTCCACAGCAGTACAGAGTATACAGGAGAGGAGTGTGCTGATCATGTGGGAGGTCACAGGATGAGAGTTATATAGTTGAGGAGCAGGGTCCACAGCAGTACAGAGTATACAGGAGAGGAGTGTGCTGATCATGTGGAGGTCACAGGATGAGAGTTATATAGTGGAGGAGCAGGGTCCACAGCAATACAGAGTATACAGGAGAGGAGTGTGCTGATCATGTGGAGGTCACAGGATGAGAGTTATATAGTGGAGGAGCAGGGTCCACAGCAGTACAGAGTATACAGGAGAGGAGTGTACTGATCATGTGGAGGTCACAGGATGAGAGTTATATAGTGGAGGAGCAGGGTCCACAGCAATACAGAGTATACAGGAGAGGAGTGTGCTGATCATGTGGAGGTCACAGGGTGATAGTTATATAGTGGAGGAGCAGAGTCCACAGCAGTACAGAGTATACAGGAGAGGAGTGTGATGCTCTTGTAGACAGATACATTGTGCAGATTTATAAACCTTTTTTTGGCCGCTTCTCTCCTCATTACTGATATGAGGACATTGTCTCCTGGGTCTCTTAATAACCTGTCACGGTGTAATATTGGTGGCGATAATAGACGTGGCGGTGTTTGCGCTGGACGCAGGACATCTCTTCTTGTATCATTGGGAAGATGAAGGGCTTTTTTGTGTCTCATATAAATTATAATGATTTTCTGGGAACATGTTGACAGAAAAATTGAATAAAACTTTCTTGTTCCTCCGCCATGGCACTTAAATCCATTTTCTCTGTTGCTAAACATCATTCTGTCGGGGACGCCATGGTACGAGAATCAGCCGCGGCTCTTTTCCCTGATTGAGGTGACATCAGCGACACATAGTCCTCTGTCTGCTCTTCACAGTGAAGGGATAAGTCCGGGCCCCGGGAGCTGCTCTTCATTCACAGCGGCTGTGGATGTGTTCCGGGCAGCGAGGATATGCTGACCGCCATCAGTCCGGTTATCATCATCACGCCAAAACTCCACGCTCTGCCAGATATCATGTCACAAACTATGGGGACGCAGACATTTTTGGGACATTTTCATTTTCTAAGATCTGTTTTTTCCTTTCCCTTGATATGGATGGAGGACAAGTTATGTTTTTTATGATGCCATAAAATGTATAAAAAAAATAAAGTAAAATGTCTATTGTGGGGTCAGTATGATTACAGCGACACCAAATTTATCTACTTCTACTATTATTACTACTACTAATACTATTCTACTATTATTATTACTACTACTATTATTACCACTACTATTACTTCTACTATTATTACTACTACTATTACTTCTACTATTATTACTACTGCTATTACTTCTACTATTATTACTACTGCTATTACTTCTACTATTATTACTACTGCTATTACTTCTACTATTATTACTACTACTATTACTTCTACTATTATTACTACTGCTATTACTTCTACTATTATTACTACTACTATTACTTCTACTATTATTATTACTACTACTATTATTACTACTACTACTATTACTATTATTACTACTACTACTACTACTATTACTTCTACTATTATTACTACTACTATTACTTCTACTATTATTACTTCTACTATTATTACTACTACTATTATTACTACTACTATTACTTCTACTATTATTATTACTACTACTATTATTACTACTACTACTATTACTATTATTACTACTACTACTACTACTATTACTTCTACTATTATTACTACTACTATTACTTCTACTATTATTACTACTACTACTATTATTACTACTACTATTACTTCTACTATTATTACTACTACTATTACTTCTACTATTATTATTACTATTACTACTACTACTACTACTATTACTACTGCTACTATTATTATTACTACTACTATTATTACTACTACTACTATTACTTTTATTACTACTACTACTATTACTTCTACTATTATTACTACTACTGCTACTACTATTATTACTACTAATATTACTTCTACTATTATTACTACTACTACTACTATTACTATTATTACTACTACTACTATTACTATTATTACTACTACTACTACTATTACTATTATTACTACTACTATTACTTCTACTATTATTACTACTACTGCTATTACTATTATTACTACTACTACTATTACTATTATTACTACTACTACTACTATTACTATTATAACTACTACTACTACTACTATTACTTCTACTATTATTACTACTACTGCTATTACTATTATTACTACTACTACTATTACTTTTATTACTATTACTTCTACTATTATTATTACTACTACTACTATTACACCTACTACTACTACTATTATTATTACTACTACTTCAACTACAACTACTATTTTAATTATTATTATTATTATTATTATTATTATTATTATTATTATTATTATTAATACTACTACTGCAACTACTACTACTACTATTATTATTAATATTAATAATATTATTATTACTACTACTACTATTACTACTACTACTATTACTACTACTTCTATTATAATTACAACTACTGGTATTTATTATTATTAATCATTATTATTACTACATTTTATATTACTACTATTACCACCACCACTATTTTTACTACTACTATTAATATTACTACCTACATGACTTTTATTATTATTATCATTATTATTTTATTATTATTATATTATTGCATTTTTTATATTTATTTATAAAATAAAACCTTTCTACTTTTAGTCCCCCTCGGGAATACTGATTTCTCATACTATACACGGTGATACTAGTAGGTGTACTTGGGGGTCTTCACTAGGGCTCCACAATTATATCATATTTTGGTATCTCTGATCCCAATCTTGGGCAGCAGCCGTCACTCGCCTGCAGTTATCAGCGAATCAGTGAATTTACACTCCAAACAGCTGAGGGTTTGTTACAGTCGTATCCATTCTAGATAACCTTCACAAATCTCTCTCCTATTAACAAACAATAACCTAACAATGTTACATTGTATCCGAGTCCACCCCATAGATCATCTCTCTCCAGAGCAGCTGGGAATGGCCACACATTGGGCTTACAGAGCCCCCTGCAGGGGAATATGAGTAGTGTACAGTGTCCATTTTAGGACATCGTCAGTCGTCAGCCGTAACTCCGCCCTCAGTCAGGTGAAATGCGTCCCGCCTCCTCCCTCGGACCAATCGTCATCAGCCGCAGGGAGGAGGCGGGACGCCGTTTCACCTGACGGAGGACGGAGTTACGGCTGACGATGTCCTAAAATGCCATTCCATCCTGTCATACAATGTCCTCCAACCTGCGGGTCCCCAGTATGTGGTCCCAGCCTTGACCATCCCTACTAACCTCTGCTATCTGTCAGTGAATGAATATATTTTTTCGGTATTGAGATCTACCCTGATCTTGACCTGGTTAAACAGCTAAGGGCATGCTGGGAGATGTAGTTTTGCTTGAGGTTACTTAGCATTGGCCTATGCCAGTGTTTTCCAACCAGGGTGCCTCCAGCTGTTGCAAAACTTCAGATCTCCGGGCATGCTGGGAGTTGATCTAGACCTGGATAAACAGACAAGGGCATGCTGGGAGATGTAGTTTTACTAGAGGTTAGTTGGCATTGGTCTATGCCAGTGTTTCCCAACCAGGGTGCATCCAGCTGTTGCTAAACTAAAATTCACATCCTGCCAAAACAGCCGTTGACTGTCCGGGCATGATGGGAGTTGTAGTTTTGCAATACCTGGAGGCACACTGGTTGAGAAATACTGGTCTTGGCTTTCTGGACATGCTGGGAGTTGTAGTTTTGCAACAACTGGAGGCACCCTGCTTGGGAAACACTGGACTATGCCATCTCTGAGCTCTGCTTGATGTCGGTGAATAGAAACACTTTGCTTTTCATTCCTGTCCTGATGTGGTCTTAGCTGAGGGCATGCTGGGAGTTGTAGTTTTGCAACAGCTTTGTAGCCCCATTTTGCTATCATACATGTGTGGGGCCCCTATGATGTCTCGTCTTCTTGTCTTTTATGACCCCTGTAATGAGACCTAAATGTAATGTACACTTGTCATCATTTAGGAATGAGTCTGTTTTTTTGGCGTTTCCCGCAGTCGGCGGCGGCTGGAGATATTAGGTGCTGATTGCAGCCGAACACTGAGAGCAATTTGCGTGTCCTGCTCTGTCTTGCAGAATGGTCGGTTAATTGCGATTCTTGCTCGCCACGTTCTTCAGAGGGAGAAATTAAATAAAATAAATGAGAATTATGGTAATTTCGGCTTCAACGATGATTTAGCGTGTTTGTTAAAAGCTGCAGCGGCAGCTTTCCTGGGGACGCGCTCCGGACCGCCGCCACATTCTGCGCACAAGAAAGGCCATTGTCTGACAACAAGAAGAGCCTGATCATTGCGGTAAACAGGTGCAGCCGCATCCACTGGGGTTATATTTGGATTGTGGCGATGCTTCACTTTGGAAGTGGGCAAAACGTCTAAACTTCATAATTAGTAGCGATAAAATTGTTATAAACGAAGAGGACGGAGGAGGGATGTTTGTCATGGTGGTAATTTACTTCTAGAGCTACAGAGCAAAAGGCCGACCCTGAACACCATCATAGAGATATAATATGTGTATATACACTACTTATCCTGTATTATACTCCAGAGCTGCACTCACTATTCTGCTGCTGAGGTCACTGTGTACATACATTACATTACTTATCCTGTACTGATCCTGAGTTATATCCTGTATTATACTCCAGAGCTGTACTCACTATTCTGCTGGTGAGGTCACTGTGTACATACATTACATTACTTATCCTGTACTGATCCTGAGTTATATCCTGTATTATACTCCAGAGCTGTACTCACTATTCTGCTGGTGAGGTCACTGTGTACATACATTACATTACTTATCCTGTACTGATCCTGATTATATCCTGTAGATCTTTTATTAAAAAATATAAAACATTACAAAAAGAACGAACATCACCATAACAATAATACAAACAACATACAACTGTATAATATATACAATAATGAGTCCATATTAGTCCAAAAATGTCCAACCAAGTATCTTCTGGTCCAGCCTCATTCTCACCAAACACACCGCTATAATAACAACAACTACTAAACACTCTACAATAATAATAATACTTACAGTAATAATAATAACAACAACAATAACAACTAAAAACTGGTCCGGTTGCATTTCACCACCCAAAATAATAAATATGTGTCAAACCACCAACAAACACCGCAAACAGAAAAACAGAATATACAAATTTTTTTTTTTTTTTTTTTTGGCCCTGAGCTGGTCCCGCATCCCATGCCCCCAGTACATGATAACAGACGTCCATGAACCAGTCCAGGATTTTACTTATTTATTTTTTTAAATAAAAAGTCCCACACAGAATCCCCCCTCCCCCCATCTACCCACCACCCAACCTAACACTAAACCCCAACACAACACAACCCCTAGAAAAAAAAAATACAATATATATACATATATACACATATACATAAATGTACAAACAAAACAAATATATACAAAATAATACAAATTATACAAACCAAACAACAAACAACAATAAGGCTTTTCAATCACACAAACCCCTAAAGCTCAAGTTCAGTGCCTGCAAGCCCTATATCAACATATATCTACAGCACAAAACAAAAAGACTAATGTGCCAGCATCAGCCCACCACCAGGGGGAGACAACAGGCTAAGGCACTTTAAAGGCAGAGCCCCTCCATAGACGAGAGGCCCTGCCAGCACCCAGCCTCTCGTACTCCAGAGAACGCACCTTCACCAGGTCACCAAGAATGTTCCTAACCACCTCACCCACAGGGAGGATTTTACGCTGCGTCGACACTAAACACCGCGCGTTCCACGTGTAATACCTGACCACTGAGCTGACTAGGAATAAAGTGCACCGGTCCCAGCCTCCAAGGTTTCTGAATGCCCCATAGGCCCATTCCGCATAGGAGAGACTGGCCAGCCGAGGCCAACCAATGGAAGCGCCCACCCTGTTATAAACCTCTGTGTTAAAGGGACAATGAAGCAGAAAATGCTCCATGCTTTCCAGCATGCCTCCACACTCTTCGCGGGGACATCCCCGGTCATCAGAGCTCCTGCACTTCAGATTGTCCCTCACACACAGTTTCCCATGGAAGCAGCGCCAAGTCAAGTCCCAAAACTTCAAGGGGATCCTGATAGAATTCAAAAGCTCTAAACCCACCTCCAGATCCCGACTTTGGCAGTCCTTGAGCGCCAATGGCCTCTGGAAAGGAGAAGACAGGACCCTCTTGTCAAGCAATTTCCTCGACAGAGTCCTAATCTCCCACATCCCCAGACCCCACCGACGAATAACCTTCAGAACCGGGGTAGCATAAGCCGGGAGATGCCCGTGTGGTGTGCGAAGATCCTTCACTTGCCCTCCTGTCTCCCATTCCTGGAAGAAAGGCCGAAACCATCCCCTACAGGAGGATACCCACGGAGGAGCCCTCTCTGACCAGAGGTTTGCTATATTGGTCTTAAGAAAGGTATTCACTAGGAATACCACGGGGTTGACCATACACAACCCCCCTAGTCTCCTTGTACGGTAAGTAACCTCCCTCTTCACTAGGTTCAGTCTATTCCCCCATAACATTTGGAAGAACACACTGTAGACCCGGGTCCAAAGAGGTTCTGGCAACATGCATACACTGCCCAGATATATCAGCAAAGGGAGCAGGAAAGTTTTCATCAGGTTAACCCTTTCCCGGAGGGTCAAAGACCAACCCTTCCACTGATCCACCTTCTGAGCGGCGATCTTAAGCCTGCTGTCCCAGTTTTGTTTGGGGTAATCCCCGTGACCAAATTCGATGCCGAGGACTTTTGCGGATTCCTGGGGCTCTGGAAGGGCGTCCGGGAGGTTAAAATCAGGATCTCCCCCTCCCAGCCAGAGACTCTCACACTTATCCTGATTGATCTTGGACCCGGATACCTCCGAGTAGCGGTCCACCTCTGACATCACCCATCTGCCCTCCTCTTGTGAGGAGACAAACACGGTGATATCATCAGCATACGCTACCGCCCTCAGAGCCGAATCCGGCACCGCCAGGTCCATTCTCACCCCCGCCAACGGTCCACAATCAATCCTTCTAAGGAAAGGATCGATTGCAAACACGTACAGCAAAGGGCTCAAAGGACAACCCTGACGGACACCAGACCCAACCTCAAAAGAGCGGCCAATCCAACCATTCACAAGCGGGAAACTCTCTGCCCCTACATACAAGGTCTTAAGCCAATCAACAAAACCCCCTGGCAGGCCATATCTCAGAAGGACAGACCAGAGGTACTCATGGTTAACCCGATCAAACGCTTTTGCCTGATCCAAGGAAAACAAGTACCCCTTCCAGTGGCCAGCCCTACCCTGCTCCACAGCCTCTCGGACACTGAGCACAGCACTAAATGTACTGCGGCCCGGAACAGAGCAATACTGAGCCCCCGAAAGGAGCCGGGGTGCAAACTCCACCAGCCGGTTAAACAGCACTTTTGCCAGAATCTTTCTGTCCGCATTGAGAAGTGCTATGGGACGCCAATTCTCAATGTGGGACGGGTCTTTACCCTTTGACAGAATGATCAGCGCTGACCTCCTCATTGACTTTGGCAAAGTGCCCGAGGATAGACACTCATTAAAAACCGCAGTCAAGAGGGGAACCAAAGGGTCCTTAAAGGTCTTATAGAACTCAGATGTTAAGCCATCCGGACCGGGTGACTTCTTGAGGGCAAGCCCATCAATAGCCATCCTGACTTCCTCTTCCCGGATCATCTCTGTCAAAACGTCAAGAGAGGGGTCTACTCCTGGTTCAGGGATGGTTTCAGCCAAGAAAGCTGATACCTTATCTCGATCTAGATCCTTCCTTCCCAAGAGGTGCGAGTAGAAGGATCTGACGACCTCCAGGATCCCTGATCTGGACCTCTTCAAGGATCCCGTACTATCAATCAGTCCTGAGACCACTTTACTACTCACTGACATCTTGCAGTTTCTGTAAGGGTCAGGCGAGCGGTACTTCCCGTAATCCCTCTCAAAAACCAAAGATGCGTGCCTATCGTACTGGCACTTCATCAACAAGGATTTCACTCTGGAGATATCCTCTCGGCTACCTCCAGTCGAGACAAGGTTCTCAAGTTTCTTCCTCAGGCCCTGGTACAAGCGGTACCTGTTTAGGCTTCTGAGGCCCGAGAGCTGGCGGAAGAATCTCGCAACCCTTTCCTTGAAGATCTCCCACCACTCTGACTTACTGTTACAAAGGCCCAGCAATGGTACCTGGCTCTGAAGAAAATCCTCAAAGGACTGTCTTATCTCCGCTTCTTCCAAGAGAGACGAATTCAGCTTCCAATAGCCTCTGCCCATCCGGGGGGTCTCTGTGACATTCAGAGAAAACAAAATTAAACAGTGATCGGAGAACTCCACCTCAACAACAGACACTGCTGAAGAGACGGCTTCCTCCTTTAAATAAAACCTGTCTATTCTAGACCTACAACTACCCCTATGATAGGTGAATCCCGCGTGGCCTGGGGTGTGCCGGATGTGGACATCCACCAGGCGAGCCTCACTCGCTATGCTATTAAGGGCGACGCTATCATAAGTCAGCTTGTCTCTGGAACCTCCCCTATCTTGGGGCCTCGTGACAGCATTAAAGTCCCCTCCAAAGACCACCTGCCGACTTGTAAAAAGATAGGGCTTGATCCTCATAAAGAGGCACTTCCGGTCCCACTTAGACTGTGGGCCGTAGATGTTAATAAGGCGAAGTTCTTGTCCCCTCATGAGGACATCTAAGATCAGGCACCTCCCCATTTCTAACTCGATAACCCGTCGGCATTCTACCGCTGCGGTAAAAAGGACCGCCACTCCGCTATACGGCTCGGCCCCAAGAGACCAGTAGGAGGGCCCATTCCTCCACTCTCTTTTAGCCTTGTAGATAGATGACATATCTGTAAGCCTGGTCTCCTGCAAAAATAAAATATCAGCATTAATATGGGCAAAAAAATCATAGGCAGCAAAACGAGCTGTATCTGACTTAATGCTGGCGACATTAATGGACGCCAGCGTCAACGGAGAGGGTGCCGCCATCAAGGGTGATTGAGTTAAACAGCTTTCTTTTTCCCACTCCCCTTCTCACCCTCCACATCAGAAGAACTCTTCACCCTCTTTAGAGAAATGGAAGTGTCCATCTCACCAGACGTCGTTTTACTTTCCTCGTCTCCGGATTCTAGGCCAGTCCCTTCCCCCGAGGACATAACCTCCCCAGGGGAAGAGGACTCGGCGCCCCCTGGAAGCCCCTCTGCCACCTCCCCCTCATCCTCCCCTTCCGAAGAAGAGGAGGAGATGTCCCTGAGGGGTCGGAATCGATTGGAAAGGCCAACCAGAGGGGAGTCAGTTTTGCCTTCCTTTGGCACCTGGACCAGGGTGGGAGAAGATCTTAAATCTCCCTTTTTTTTTTTACTTGTACCCCGCTTTCGTGTCTCCTTCTGCCATCCCACATCATCCTCCTCCACGCTATCTGAGGAGATGGCACCTTCCTCATTCTGGATCCTCCTGACCTCCTCATTCAGCTCGCCATCCCTCAGGGTCTCAGCAGCAAGGTTGGCCTCTGGGACAGAATGAGAGGTCGTCCCAATAACCCGGGCTTTCCCCATCACCCTATCCCTTTGGCGTTTATCAAGACGTCTTAGTTGGGCTGGTGTCTTTCTCTTGCTGTTCCTCACTGACCCCTCAGTTCCTCCACCCCTGCTAGTCCCCTCCCCAGCAGATTCCGGCTTGTGATCTTCACCCGCTGGGGACAAGACTGCATTAGCGAAAGAACGAGGACAACGACTGAATGGGTGACCTAAGTCACCACACAGGTGACACCTAATCTCCGCACAAGATGCGGCAAGATGGCCTACACCCCCACACAAGGCACATTTCTGCACCGTACAGTTTGCACTGAAGTGTGTGGGGTCACCACATCTGTGACAGAGCTTCGGCTGACCCCGGTAGAAAATCTGGATACGATCCCTGCCGAGAAAGGCAGAGGATGGAATATGGGTAACTGTATTTCCTGAACGTTTAAGTTTTACCAGAAACGTCCAGGCTCCTGACCAGATGCCAAACTCGTCCCTGTTCTTCTGCGGGACCCCCATTACCTCGCCATACCGTCCTAACCAGGTGATGATGTCAACACAAGAGAGTGATTCGTTACGGGTCAAAACGGTCACTCTCTTGATTTCGTTTTGACGAGACAATGCCTGTACGGCAAAGTCTCGCCAGCCGGGCTCATTCTTTACCAATTCATAATTCAACCAGAAAAGCTCAAGCCCCTCTGGCCGAACAAAACTGATATCGAATTCAGGAGCACCGTAGGGATGTATCAAGGCAAAGATATCAACTGCCTTGAAGCCCATCTTTAGCAAGAGCTCAACCACTTTGGTCCTTGAAGGACACATATCTTCGCCCTGCCACCGAAGACGGACCACATTCCTACGGTTACTACCTGCCCCGGCTGTTGGGAGGGACCACACAGTATCGCCCCCTCTTTCCTCTCGGAAGGCAGAGAGACCGTGTCTCTCTATCCAGAAGGACAGATCAACTGCTCTACCCTCTACATTAATCGACCTTTCCCCCTTTTTCAGAGCCTCCAGGAGACGTCGCTGCAATAAACCGTCCCTAGAGTCAGGAGACGAGGAAAGTATTCTACTTCCCCCAGCAGTGACATTGGCATAACTCCTATGATCTGTCACCACTGGGGGGGCAACCGGACCAGACCCTACACCTACACCACTTCTAATGACAACATCCCCACCACCCCCAATAACAACATTAGCACTTCCCCCAACAACATTGTTTCCAATAACATCATCTGTAGTCCCATCACCACCCCTAATTTCAGCAACAGCAAAATCACCTTCTCCAGTAATATTAACCTCCATCCGCTCCCCAGTCATACACCCCGTACCCCCATTTACCTTCTCATTCACACTGGCTGGACCAGAAACAGATAATCCGGCCTCAGCATCACGGGGCACTAGGGCTGGGACAACCTCCGCTGGCCCTTTAAGGGACCGGGCAGCATGCTTGCCCGGTCTAGAGGAGGCCCCAGCCCTGTTCTTATTAGTGCCCTCCGCCTCATCAGCATCATCTCCAGTCTTTTCATGGCGCCGCTGATCAATGGGATCAGCGGCACCAATACAAAACAAACGTTTTTCTTCACTTTTGGGAGTGTCCGTTATGCCCTTTGCTACCTCCGGCACTGAGTCACCCCCCTCTCCCACAGGGGAGCGAACTACAGCACCGGAGTCTGCCTCTCTGCCCACCGCTGGGCCGCCCTCACTGTACGGCCTTTCGGCCGATGCCTTCTCTGCTCCATCCCTGCTACTGCAAACAGGCATGGAGCTCTGCGCCCTTTTAGTATCTGTACTCTTCCCGCACCTTTGCACCGAGTCCACCACAGAACACGGGCTGGGCTGGGTAACGGGGCTTGCACAATGAGCTGACCCTGCGGCCGACTCAGGGTATACAGGGAGGGGGGTGTAGATGTAACTCACCACTTCTTGCTGCTTTGGCTTGGTCTTCTTTTTCTTCTTACCCCCAGGTGCCTCATTTGGGAGCTCATCTCCAAACATCAGGTTCTGAGGACACACTGGGGATTCCAGCATGCGGATCTGGGCCATTAGCGCCCCTCCCTGGTAGCTGCTGTCACTGTCCTCCCCTGAGTCGGCAGGTGATACTGCTGGTTGCTGTGCAGGGGGCCCACTGTACGGGGCCTGCTGCTGTTGCCGCAGGCCACCAGGTGGATCTGGCTGTTGTTCTTCCTCCATCTCCTCCGCATCATCCACCTGGCTCTCAGGTTGCAGCCCCATCAACCTTTTATTTTTATCTTCTTCTGTCACCCTGAAGCGCTCCTCATTTTCCAGTTTCTCTTTAAATGGACCACTCTTCTCCAGTAATGCTGCTCTCCTCTCCTCCAAAACTTGTATTTCAGCCATAAGTCTTTTTATCTCTGACTGGATCTCTGTCTTTTTCCTCTTAGGAGTTACCTTAGCCCTGGCACGGGCACAGCGCTGTTCCTCTCGGAGCCTCCTGATGGCCTTACAGGCGTCTTCATACTCACGGAGGTGACTTATTACCCGGGAGGTATAGGTGGAAATAGACTCCCGGGTCCTCAGCACTCCCCAGCCTTCCTCACTGAGGTCGGCTTCACCTCCGTGAGCACTCTGCCTTCTTCCAGACAAACCCAGCTTTCCGCTGGCTGCACCCAGCCTTTCCGAGGAGGATCCAGCCTTGCAGCTTCTCACCTCTGTGGGGGGAGTTGGAGCAGCATTGCTGCGACTCCTAGTAGAACGCCTCACCCCCAAATCCTCCGATGTACAGGCCGCTTGCTGGCTTCTACTGCTCCCCTGCGGCCTAGTCCGAGGAGCAGAAGCCTGGGCCTCGCCTCCCTCACTCATGCCTGGAAACCCACTCCCTCCCTGGGGAGGAGGAAGCAGGCCCCAGGTGGAAACAATGGAAATCCCTGGAGCTCAGGAGACACAGCAGACACACAGCACAGCTGAAGCACGACCACACCCGCAGCTAATTGGTCAGCACTCCAGAGCTGTACTCACTACTCTGCTGGTGAGATCACTGTGTACATACATTACATTACTTATCCTGTACTGATCCTGAGTTATATCCTGTATTATATCCCAGAGCTGTACTCACTATTCTGCTGGTGAGGTCACTGTGTACATACATTACATTACTTATCCTGTACTGATCCTGAGTTATATCCTGTATTATATCCCAGAGCTGTACTCACTATTCTGCTGGTGAGATCACTGTGTACATACATTACATTACTTATCCTGTACTGATCCTGAGTTATATCCTGTATTATATCCCAGAGCTGTACTCACTATTCTGCTGGTGAGGTCACTGTGTACATACATTACATTACTTATCCTGTACTGATCCTGAGTTATATCCTGTATTGTACCCCAGAGCTGTA
Organism: Hyla sarda; assembly: GCF_029499605.1. NCBI lineage: Eukaryota > Metazoa > Chordata > Amphibia > Anura > Hylidae > Hyla > Hyla sarda. The sequence goes on along the minus strand of NC_079197.1, from coordinate 190,764,392 downwards.
CTCACTATTTTGCTGGTGAGGTCACTGTGTACATACATTACATTACTTATCCTGTACTGATCCTGAGTTATATCCTTTATTATACCCCAGAGCTGTACTCACTATTCTGCTGGTGAGGTCACTGTGTATATACATTACATTACTTATCCTGTACTGATCCTGAGTTATATCCTGTATTATACTCCAGAGCTGTACTCACTATTCTGCTGGTGAGGTCACTGTGTATATACATTACATTACTTATCCTGTACTGATCCTGATTATATCCTGTATTATACTCCAGAGCTGTACTCACTATTCTGCTGGTGAGGTCACTGTGTACATACATTACATTACTTATCCTGTACTGATCCTGAGTTATATCCTGTATTATACTCCAGAGCTGTACTCACTATTCTGCTGGTGAGGTCACTGTGTACATACATTACATTACTTATCCTGTACTGATCCTGAGTTATATCTTGTATTATACTCCAGAGCTGTACTCACTATTCTGCTGATGAGATCACTGTGTACATACATTACATTACTTATCCTGTACTGATCCTGAGTTATATCCTGTATTATATCCCAGAGCTGTACTCACTATTCTGCTGGTGAGGTCACTGTGTGCATACATTACATTACTTATCCTGTACTGATCCTGAGTTATATCCTGTATTATACTCCAGAGCTGTACTCACTATTCTGCTGGTGAGATCACTGTGTACATACATTACATTACTTATCCTGTACTGATCCTGAGTTATATCCTGTATTATACTCCAGAGCTGTACTCACTATTCTGCTGGTGGGGTCACTGTGTACATACATTACATTACTTATCCTGTACTGATCCTGAGTTATATCCTGTATTATACTCCAGAGCTGTACTCACTATTCTGCTGGTGAGGTCACTGTGTACATACATTACATTACTTATCCTGTACTGATCCTGAGTTATATCCTGTATTATACTCCAGATCTGTACTCACTATTCTGCTGGTGAGGTCACTGTGTACATACATTACATTACTTATCCTCTACTGATCCTGAGTTATATCCTGTATTATACTCCAGAGCTGTACTCACTATTCTGCTGGTGAGGTCACTGTGTACATACATTACATTACTTATCCTGTACTGATCCTGAGTTATATCCTGTATTATACTCCAGATCTGTACTCATTATTCTACAATCCCCTACAAGTGGCTGGGGAAAGGATTTTTCCGCTTCTCCACTGCTGGTGCTGCCTAAGTTGCCTTATGGTAGAGCCGGCACTGGGGAGGAGCTGAGGAGCTACTAAGACAACACCAGAGCGACAATTAGAAGACTAAACATGTTTCAGGCTAAAACATGCTGAAACCAATAACAATTAGTGATAACACTGTTACCTGTACTATATATATTTAATACCAGAATACCCCTCTAAGGATTTGTATTGGCACTAGAGAGGCGACACATTTTCATAGTTCCCCTCCATGATGCACTACATGTATATCATATTCCTTCAGCTGGATCTCCTCAATGAGGACCAGGACTGCAGCGCGGAGACGAGAGGTCACAGTGGTCTCTACAGCGTCTCTGCAGCCATTAAAGGGGTATTCCAGGAAAAAACTTTTTTATATATATCAACTGGCTCCAGAAAGTTAAACAGATTTGTAAATTACTTCTATTAAAAAATCTTAATCCTTTCAGTACTTATGAGCTTCTGAAGTTAAGGTTGTTCTTTTCTGTCTAAGTGCTCTCTGATGACACATGTCTCAGGAACCGCCCAGTTTAGAAGGGGTTTACTATGGGGATTTGCTTCTAAACTGGGCAGTTCCCGAGACAGGTGTCATCAGAGATCACTTAGACAGAAAAGAACAACCTTAACTTCAGAAGCTCATAAGTACTGAAAGGATTAAGATTTTTTAATAGATGTAATTTACAAATCTGTTTAACTTTCTGGAGCCAGTTGATATATATAAAAAAGTTTTTTCCTGGATAACCCCTTTAATGACCGGAGGTGTTATCTGGTGATGACCTTGGATCCTTATCACATGATCTTTCCTATTCTGCTTTTCTGGAATCTTCTGACTTATCTTCCTGGGACTGACAAGGACTGTGGTCTCAGCAACTGGATCAGAAATAGTCACCTCCTTCTTTGTCGGCCGCGTCTTAAGTCTGAGGATCTGAGGGGGAGAGAATGCGAAACATAATGTGGAGGAGGAAAGAGCCGAGCGGATTGTTACCTCTAAACAAACTAAATGTCACCAAAAATAATAACAAAAGACGACAAATTGGAACAGTGCAAGTGGCTCACCGGGAAAATTACACCAAATTACGTTTGTTTTTTGTGTGTTGTCAGTTCTGAAGGTCAAACCATATTGTTTAACCCCATGTTTTCTTTACATTTCATAGTGTGTGTATATCTATATACATCCTGACAGTAAGTTGTGTAGTCCTCTCATTGTCAGTGTGGTGTTGTCTTAGCAGCTCCTGGCTCCTCCCTCTCTCCTGAGGTCGTGCATCATTCTCTGTTGATGTCATCAGCCCCTATAGAATATATTACTATCTCCCTGTTATATACATATATATATATATTGGGGTATTTAGGGCAGATTACGGTGTGGTCAGGCCCGGATTTGGTAATCGGTAGGCCGAGAAGATTCCGTTGGCCCCCGGATGGTCAGTCTGTTGGATGCCTCAGCTGTTAGTACCACATTTTACTATAAATACATAATAATGGTGATTTTACAGGTAGATGCGCGACTCGTTTGACAGAGCGAAGAGCCATTGGCCCCTCGTTATCCAGGCATGCTGGGAGTTGTACAATCTGACCCTCACACGGATGATAATGATTGTGGATCAGAAGCTGCTGTACTCGGACCGATCCCCACATATGTCGCACATTTGGCGCCGCTCTTCTCCTTGTCACTTCTCGTATTTTATCTCTTTGTAATTGACCTGAATTCCCGGCCCGACACCTCCACAAAGTCGATGAAGCAGATTTAAGAGCAAACGTTTCATTTGTTTTTTCGGTAGCTTTATAAAAAACAACAAACAAACAGATTCCTCCCCGACAGATTGTGCGCTTTATATTTCCATTAATTTTCAGGTGCAACATTTTAATTTCTGTTCTTTTCCCGGCAGCGCGGCCGGTCAGACATCTGCGTCTCATTACCGTATGCATGAGATTCCGATGCAAACTCCGCAGTTTTACTTCTCACCTGCAAAACCTCCTGACGTTACATAAGAACAGATTGAGGGGTCGTGTAATGGGAAATACGAAATGATGTCTCCATGATGTGTCCATATACTTCATTACATGATGTGTCCATATACTTCACTACATGATGTGTCCATATACTTCATTACATGATGTGTCCATATACTTCACTACATGACGTGTCCATATACTTCATTACATGATGTGTCCATATACTTCATTACATGATGTGTCCATATACTTCACTACATGATGTGTCCATATACTTCACTACATGATGTCTCCATATACTTCACTACATGATGTGTCCATATACTTCATTACATGATGTGTCCATATACTTCACTACATGATGTCTCCATATACTTCACTACATGACGTGTCCATATACTTCACTACATGACGTGTCCATATACTTCATTACATGACGTGTCCATATACTTCATTACATGATGTGTCCATATACTTCATTACATGATGTGTCCATATACTTCATTACATGATGTGTCCATATACTTCACTACATGACGTGTCCATATACTTCATTACATGATGTCTCCATATACTTCACTACATGATGTCTCCATATACTTCACTACATGATGTGTCCATATACTTCATTACATGACGTGTCCATATACTTCATTACATGATGTGTCCATATACTTCACTACATGATGTGTCCATATACTTCATTACATGATGTGTCCATATACTTCACTACATGACGTGTCCATATACTTCATTACATGATGTGTCCATATACTTCATTACATGATGTGTCCATATACTTCATTACATGATGTGTCCATATACTTCATTACATGATGTGTCCATATACTTCACTACATGATGTGTCCATATACTTCATTACATGATGTGTCCATATACTTCATTACATGACGTGTCCATATACTTCATTACATGATGTGTCCATATACTTCACTACATGATGTGTCCATATACTTCATTACATGATGTGTCCATATACTTCACTACATGACGTGTCCATATACTTCATTACATGATGTGTCCATATACTTCATTACATGATGTGTCCATATACTTCATTACATGATGTGTCCATATACTTCATTACATGATGTGTCCATATACTTCACTACATGATGTGTCCATATACTTCACTACATGATGTGTCCATATACTTCATTACATGATGTGTCCATATACTTCACTACATGATGTGTCCATATACTTCACTACATGATGTGTCCATATACTTCACTACATGATGTGTCCATATACTTCATTACATGATGTGTCCATATACTTCATTACATGATGTGTCCATATACTTCATTACATGATGTCTCCATATACTTCATTACATGATGTGTCCATATACTTCATTACATGATGTGTCCATATACTTCCCTACATGATGTGTCCATATACTTCACTACATGATGTGTCCATATACTTCACTACATGATGTGTCCATATACTTCTCTACATGATGTGTCCATATACTTCACTACATGATGTGTCCATATACTTCATTACATGATGTGTCCATATACTTCATTACATGATGTGTCCATATACTTCATTACATGATGTGTCCATATACTTCATTACATGATGTGTCCATATACTTCATTACATGATGTGTCCATATACTTCACTACATGATGTCTCCATATACTTCATTACATGATGTGTCCATATACTTCACTACATGATGTGTCCATATACTTCATTACATGATGTCTCCATATACTTCATTACATGATGTGTCCATATACTTCATTACATGATGTCTCCATATACTTCATTACATGATGTCTCCATGACGTGTCCATATACTTCACTACATGATGTGTCCATATACTTCATTACATGATGTCTCCATATACTTCTTTACATGATGTGTCCATATACTTCACTACATGATGTGTCTATATACTTCATTACATGATGTGTCCATATACTTCACTACATGATGTGTCCATATACTTCACTACATGATGTCTCCATATACTTCATTACATGATATCCTCCATGATGTCTCCATTGGTCATCCATAATACTATGTGTGATATTTGGTGTCTATTGATGGACACGATCACTGTAGACCCAGATTCCGTCTCCTGAAAGGACGACTCCCTACAGAGCTGAATCCATTCCCCAGGAGATCTCCGTTGATCTGTCCATATGTGTCTCAATCATCTCCTCTCGCGGGTCCACGATAACCCAGCCTGAAGATGGCGCCCTCCCTGTCTGATCACTATTTTGGCCACTTCTCGAGGCTTTGGTCCAGGTAGGTTGTCAGTCGTGAGGTTGGACGTTTATGACTTTCACAAAGCGTTTCCGATGAGATGATGGAGGTTTCCTTCCTTTAGACGTTCCGATCCCTCTTTCGCTCCTTGTCGGACATACATTATAAACCTCTCACTTTTCTTGTATAATGTTCTCAGTCCTTGAAGTGAAAACTTAAAGTTCTCCTTGGTTCCTTCTTTCTTTGGTTCTTCGGTTCCAGCTGAGGTCGATAATTGAAAGAAAGTTCTTTATGTTTAAGTGAAAATCATTAAGCGTCGTGACCTTCTGGCATCTTGTGTAACTATCGGATTCAGACCAATGATAAAGGCGGATTTCTCTTCCTGCTCGAGTGGCTCCAGACAGGAGAGTTTTTGAAATTTTCCCTTTTTTTATGTATTTTATTTTCCATTATCCTCTAACCTCTTGATCCCCTTTTCTTAGGTGGCTTTTTTTTCAGTACCTGATTGGAATGAGAAGACACAGAGCAGGCGCTGCGCTCCCCGTGTAATGCTTTGGCTTTTTGCCTTTTGAGTTATACATATGGAAGGAGTTTTTATTACCGCCCAGTAATGCTGGCCTTACACCAAGACACCTCCCTGATACCAAAGGGGCTTACATTGAGAAAGGGGGCACAACATCCCCCATAACCCTAAACCTGTCCCCTCTTCTAGTGCAGACTCTTTAAAGGGGTACTCCACGCCTAGACATTTATCCCCTATCTAAAGGATAGGGGATAAAATGTCTGGTCGGAGGGGTCCTGCCCATGGGGACCAGACGATCTCCCTGCAGCACCGGAGGCTTGTGACGTCACAACCACACCCCCTCAATGCAAGTCTATGGGAGGGGGGCATGATGGCCGTCACGTCCCCTCCCAAAGACTTACATTGAGGGTGTGTGGCTGTGACGTCACAAGCCTCCGCCCCTCATCATCAGCCATTCGTGGACTAGATTTCTGGGGTGCCGCAGCCAAGATCGCAGGGGTCACTAGCGGCGGGAACCCGGCGATCAGACATCTTGTCCCCTATCCTTTGTGTAAGGGATAAGATGTCTAGCGGTAGAGTACCCCTTTAATATTGGTGACACTCATTATCCATCCACACTTCATAGGATGCTCCCAAAATAATGATGAGTGCAATATTTGTTACAGTGAACGCTCCAGTCCCCTCCTCCGTACCGGAGCGCTCGCTGCCCCTGCCCCCGTCTGTTGACCGAGAGCGCAGGGACTCCTCCAGCAGGGATGCGGTTAGCGTGGCGGCTGATCCCCGCACACGCGCTGCATCCCGTGTCCCCGTTCCTGCAGCCCCGTCCTCCTGCGCTGCTTCTGTCTCCCGACGCGCGCGGCGCACGCCCGCTCCTTAGGGTGCGCGCGCGTGCTGGCTTCATGAAATTTAAAGGGCCAGCGCACCATTGATTGGTGCCTGGCCCATACGGCCCCTGTAAATGTCTCCTGCCCCTTCCTGCCTTCGCCGGATCTTTAGTGCCTTGTGCTGAGTGAAAGCATTTCCAGTGTTCAGTGTTGCCCTTGCCTGTTGTTGACCCGTTGCCCGTGACTACCGCTATTGAACCCGTACTGCCTGCCCTGACCTGTTGCCTGACTATCGCCTATGAACCTGTTCCGCCAGCCCTGACCTCTGCTACTTCTGACTACTCTTCTGTCCGTTCCTCCTGTACCGCGCCATTCTCAGCTACCAGAGGGGTCGAGTCGCTATCGGGTGGAACGACCTGGGGGCTACCTGCCACAGCAAGACCATCCCGCTTTGCGGCGGGCCCTGGTGAAGACCAGTAGTCCCTTAGATTCCGTTCCCCTGATACGGCCCACGTCATTGCCCCTCTGGTTCAGTGGATCCACCTCCTGTCACCTGACCGGTACGTTACAATATTGCCATAATTTATATGGATTTGGGAATATAAAACTATTTAGGATATGCAGTGTTTTAAATAGACTAAAGGATGGAGGCTACAGTGGGGTTTCTTATCCACCATGACATCCAAGTATTGGGACGGACACATGGGGCGAACACAATAACTAATCTAATAGCACACTGATATTCAGAGCTATTGGGTAAACATCCACAGAGCAGGGGAAAAGGGCAAAATACCTATTATTTTAATTGATTATTATTAACTATTTTTAGTGATAAATAATAAACATGTTACAATGTAGTTGATGAGAAGGGAAGGGCGGGAATCTCAGGGGCTTTACCCATTACATAAAGGGGCACACAGCCTGGATACAGACAGATCTGTCCATATTAAAGGGGTACTCTGGTGGAAAACTTTTTCTTTTTTAAATCAACTGGTGCCAGAAAATTAAACAGATTTGTAAATTACTTCTGTTGAAAAATCTTAATCCTTCCCAAATTTATTAGCTGCTGAATACTACAGAGCTCTCTGCTGAATCACGACCACAGTGCTCTCTGCTGACATCTCTGTCCATTTTTAGGAACTGTCCAGAGCAGCATGGGGTTTGCTATGGGGATTTTCTCCTACTCTGGACAGTTCTTAAAATGGACAGAGATGTCAGCAGAGAGCACTGTGCTCGTGATGTCAGCAGAGAGCTCTGTGTTCCAAAAAAGAAAATAATTTCCTCTGTAGCATTCTACAGCTAATAAGTACTGGAAGGATTAAGATTTTTTTTAATAGAAGTAATTTACAAATCTGTTTAACTTTCTGGCACCAGTTGATTTAAAAAAAAAAAAGTTTTCCACTGGAGTACCCCTTTAAGAAAGACTGGTCAGTGTGAACAGTGCCTCAGTGCAAACAACCTTCAGACTTCAGAAGACGTGTTATAGAGACGGGCCACCTGAGCTGTGGGCGCCATTGCTGGGTGTTTGTCTTTACCGTCGCCAAGTCCTGCAGGAACCTGTGGGAACTGAGTTCCTGCACTTTTTTTTCACAGCAGGAACACCGTTCCCATTAGCAGGAGTCTTGTAGGACCAGCTCTTGAGTGGAAATCTTGGGTGAGTTCTTTATTAGTAATCAATGAAGAAATCCCAGTGATGCAGGGGGTTCACTTACTTTTCCATACATCTATACTTGCTTTATTTACAGCAGTGTTTCCCGACCAGGGGGCCTCCGACTATTGCAAAACTACAACTCCCAGCATGCCCGGACAGCCTTTGGCTGTCCGGGCATGCTAGGAGTTGTAGTTTTGCAACAGCTGGAGGCACCCTCGTTGGAAAACCCTGTCTTACAGAATAGGAAGGGTCACTGTTCTTCGTTCTCGCCGTCTCTTTTGTGATAATTGTTGCGTTTCCCTCCAATCTTTGCGCCAGGACGGTAAATAACGGTTTTGGTGGCTTCCGGATTTGTTGGTACCGGCTGCGCCATTACCAGGAATAACCCAAATCCTCCTGTTAGAATATTCATCCGTCTTCTTTTCTTTCCAACTTTATAGAGCTGGAAAAAAAAATTCCGTTTTTTGTTTAACTCAGCAATTCTAAAGTGCCAAGTCGTGAAATAAATAAAGTAATTCCGTCTGCCTTAAGCTTTCCTGGCAGATGAACTATTTGCGCATTAACGGAACTCTGTGTATGTGAACGGCGGAGACGCGGCGAGGGTTTAGGTGATTAGAAAACAATAGGTGACACCTCTCATAGTGTTAGCGCCGATCTCCCTGTAATCCGGAGATACCAGACGCCTAATCACATCAAGTCGCGGGAGCCTGAAATCTGCTACACGGAGAAACATTGGGACAAAATGTAACATATTCTAGAATAGAAGCAAATATGGGAGGACACTGAATGCTATGGAGGGACGCGCTGGTGGTTTAAAGGGGTACTCCTGTGGAAAACATCAACTGGTGCCAGAAAGTTAAACAGATTTGTAAATCACTTCTATTAAAAAATCTTAATCCTTCCAGTACTTATTAGGGGTTGTATACTAAGGAGAAATCTTAAAAAAGACATTTATTTCCTCTGATGTCATGACCACAGTGCTCTCTGCTGTCCATTTTAGGAACTGTCCAGAGCAGGAGAAAATCCCCATAGCAAACATATGCTGCTCTGGACAGTTTCTAAAATGGACAGCAGAGGTCAGCAGAGAGCACTGTGGTCAGGACATCAGAGAAATCTAAAAAGATAAGCATTTCCTCTGTAGTATACAGCCCCTAAAAAGTACTGGAAGGATTAAGATTTTTTAATAGAAGTCATTTACAAATCTGTTTAACTTTCTGGCACCAGTTGATTTAAAAAAAAAAAAAAAAAGTTTTCCATGGTAGTACCCCTTTAACCCCTTAACGACGCAGGACGTATATTTACGTCCTGCGCCGGCTCCCGCGATATGAAGCGGGATCGCGCCGCGATCCCGCATCATATCGCGTCGGTCCCGGCGCTAATCAACGGCCGGGACCCGCGGCTAATACCACACATCGACGATCACGGCGATGTGCGGTATTAACCCTTTAGAAGCGGCGGTCAAAGCTGAACGCCGCTTCTAAAGTGAAAGTGAAAGTGACCCGGCTGCTCAGTCGGGCTGTTCGGGACCGCCGCGGTGAAATCGCGGCGTCCCGAACAGCTGATCGGACACCGGGAGGGCCCTTACCTGCCTCCCCGGTGTCCGATCGACGAATGACTGCTCCGTGCCTGAGATCCAGGCAGGAGCAGTCAAGCAGCGATAATGCTGATCACAGGCGTGTTAATGCACACCAGTGATCAGCATAGGAGATCAGTGTGTGCAGTGTTATAGGTCCCTATGGGATAACAATGATCAGTATAAGAGATCAGTGTGTGCAGTGATATAGGTCCCTATGGGATAAGAATGATCAGTATAAGAGATCAGTGTGTGCAGTGTTATAGTTCCCTATGGGATAAGAATGATCAGTATAAGAGATCAGTGTGTGCAGTGTTATAGGTCCCTATGGGATAATAATGATCAGTATAAGAGATCAGTGTGTGCAGTGTTATAGGTCCCTATGGGATAATAATGATCAGTATAAGAGATCAGTGTGTGCAGTGTTATAGGTCCCTATGGGATAATAATGATCAGTATAAGAGATCAGTGTGTGCAGTGTTATAGGTCCCTATGGGACCTATAACACTGCAAAAAAAATGTAAAAAAAAAGTGTTAATAAAGGTCATTTAACCCCTTCCCTAATAAAAGTTTGAATCACCCCCCTTTTCCCATAAAAAAAATAAAACAGTGTAAAAAAAATAAAAAATAAACATATGTGGTATCGCCGCGTGCGTAAATGTCCGAACTATAAAAATATATCATTAATTAAGCCGTACGGTCAATGGCGTACGCGCAAAAAAATTCCAAAGTCCAAAAAAGCGTATTTTGGTCACTTTTTATACCATTAAAAAATGAATAAAAAGTGATCAATAAGTCCGATCAAAACAAAAATCATACCGATAAAAACTTCAGATCACGGCGCAAAAAATGAGCCCTCATACCGCCCTGTACGTGGAAAAATAAAAAAGTTATAGGGGTCAGAAGATGACATTTTTAAACGTATAAATTTTCCTGCATGTAGTAATGATTTTTTCCAGAAGTATGACATAATCCAACCTATATAAGTAGGGGATCATTTTAACCGTATGGACCTACAGAATAATGATAAGGTGTAATTTTTACCGAAATATGCACTGCGTAGAAACGAAAGCCCCCAAAAGTTACAAAATGGCGTTTTTTTTTTTCGATTTTGTCACACAATGATTTTTTTTTCCGTTTCGCCGTGCATTTTTGGGTAAAATGACTAATGTCACTGCAAAGTAGAATTGGCGACGCAAAAAATAAGCCATAATATGGATTTTTAGGTGGAAAATTGAAAGGAATATGATTTTTAAAAGGTAAGGAGGAAAAAACGAAAGTGCAAAAACGGAAAAACCCTGAGTCCTTAAGGGGTTAAAGGGCCACTAGCCTCATTCAGTGGATGGGGGCTGCAATACCAGATGTGACCAGTAGATGGGACATAGGCATCATTGTATTTTATAGGGGTACTCCGGTGAAATACAATTATTATTATTATTTTTTTTATCATTTGATGCCAGAACATTAAACAGATTTGTACATTACTTCTTTTTAAAAATCTTCAATGCTTCCAGTACTTATCAGCTGCTGTAGGCTCCACAGGAAGTTGTGTAGTCCTTTCCAGTCTGACCACAGTGCTCTCGGCTGACACCTCTCTCTGTCTCAGGAACTGTCCAGAGTAGGAGCAGATCCCCATAGCAAACCTCTCCTGCTCTGGACAGTTCCTGACACGGATAGAGGTGTCAGCAGAGAGCACTGTGGTCAGACTGGAAAGAACTACACAACTTCCTGTTGAGCATACAGCAGCTGATAAGTACTGGAAGGATTAAGATTTTTAAATAAAAGTAATTTACAAATCTGTTTAATGTTCTGGAGCCAGTTGATATAATAAGAAAAGTTTTTTCCTGGAATACCCCTTTAAATCAACTGGTGCCAGAACATTAAACAGATTTGTAAATTACTTTTATTTAAAAATCTGAATCCTTCCAGTACTTATCAGCTGCTGTATGCTCCATAGGAGGTTGTTGTTCTTCCAAGTCTGACCTCAGTGCTCTCTGCTGACACCTCTGTCCGTGTCAGGAACTGTCAAGAGCAGAAGCAAATCCCCATAGCAAACCTATCTTGCTCTGGACAGTTCCTGACACGGACAGAGGTGTCAGCAGAGAGCACTGTGGTCAGACTGGAAAGAACTACACAACTTCCTGTGGAGCATACAGCAGCTGATAAGTACCGGAAGGATTAAGATTTTTAAATAAAAGTAATTTACAAATCTGTTTAATGTTCTGGCACCAGTTGATTAAAAGGGGTTATCCAGGAAAAAAAACTTTTCTTTTAATATCAACTGGCTCCAGAAAGTTAAACAGATTTGTAAATGACTTCTATTAAAAAAATCTTAATCCTTCCAATAATTATCAGCTGCTGAAGTTGAGTTGTTCTTTTCTGTCTGGCAACAGTGCTCTCTGCTGACATCTCTGTGGTCTCGGGAACTGCACAGAGTAGAAGAAGTTTGCTATGGGGATTTGCTTCTACTCTGGACAGTTCCCGAGACAGGTGTCATCAGAGAGCACTTAGATAGAAAAGAACAGCTCAACTTCAGCAGCTCATAAGTACTCAAAGGATTAAGATTTGTTTATTGAAGTAATTTACAAATCTTTTTAACTTTCTGGAGCCAGTTGATATATAAAAAAAAGTTTTTTCCTGGATAACCCCTTTAAAAAAAAATTTGTTTTTCACCGGAGTACCCATTTAAAGAGCGACTATCCCCATTCAATTCAAAGGGGCTGCAATACCAGATGTGGTCAGTAGATGGCGGTGTCTACTGTTCTTTGGGGGAACCCCGTCGTGACTTAGGATGCAGGAAGCGCTCGGTTCGCACTTAGAGGGCTTGTTGGGTGGACGGCGTTGTAATACAATATATGGTAGAAAGTACAATTTGTCACTCGGCTCTATTGATGGAAAAAATGTGACTCCATGGCGGTGGTTTTTATTTATATACTGCGCCAAATCATTTTTTTACGTTCTGCCCCTTTAAGTGAAGTTGATGTGTGTGTTGCGGCGGCCCTGTCCCGGGTGTGATGTACAATGTGGCGGTGATGTCACTTTTATGCTAATGAAGCTGTCACTCGCAGCGTTCTGACGGGGCGGCAGCTGTTTCCGAGCTAATAGTAGATGTTTACCATCAGAAATCAATTTGCAGTTTTTGTTTCCACGTCTCCTGTCACGGATTTTCAATTATCTCCGTCTTATTTTACTTAAGGTTTTTTTTTTATTTCATTTTTTTTAATTTTTAAATAACTTCTCTTCTACAATGTTCTTTCTCGAGCCATATGTCAGCAGATTTCCATGGAACGGATCAGAATAACAAAGTCAAAGATTCAGAAAACTCCCGAAGTTGCTGGATACAATGTATCACTCGTCTCCTGAGCTTCACGTTACATTTTATTCCGTTATGTATCACTTTGGGTCGGTCTTTTTATGGGGCAGATAAAAAAAAATTCTGCGCTAAATAATTCCAATATATCCGTAAAATAGACGGAGATCAATCTTTATAATAAGGATCAGCTGCAAAGACATCAGCGAACGCTACATTTTAGGCCGTAATATATTTTTTCATGTAATTATTTATTCATAGATAGACATGTGTTGCTTTTTGAGGAACATTTTTGGCTATTTTTTTTTTATTCGTTTAAAAGCTTTCTCTCCCATAAGGTGATGTTAGTTTGCACCTGGCAGACAGTAATGGATATGCTTAGGAAGGATCTGCGCTTGTCTAGACGGCTATGCTGTAAGATTACCATTACACTGTTACTAGCTTTTTATGAACTGGAGTTGGAGTTGGTTCCCTTAAAGGAAACCTGTCACCCTGATCACCCAGACTAAGCCCAATACACTGGGTTATTGTGTGGGTGACCAGGAGTCCAAAGAGGGGTCACTTATTATAATCGGTGCTGTGGTTCCCGAGATATTGGCTGGGGAAGTTCCCCTTCTGGATTCAGGTAATTGCGCGCAGGAGGCGGGGCCCCGCCGGCTGGCCACCCCTGCTTCTTCTTGTCTCCTCAATCAGCCGCCCCCTTAATTAGCATATTCATATTCTCCGACTCCACACCCTAGTAACTTAAGTCACACGTCACATGAGCGCTGAGCTCTGTAGGTAGAGCGCATGCACCGGCAGCTTCCATACAGCTCTCATGTGACTCTGACATCATCAGGACATGAGAGCTGTCAGTGCATGCGCTCTACCGGCAGCTCAGCGCTCACGTGACATGGGACTCGCGTCACTAGGATGTGGAGTCCCAGAATATGAATATGCTAATTAACGGGACGGCTGATTAAGGAGACGGAAAGAAGCAGGGGTGGCCAGCTAGCAGGGCCCCGCCTCCTGCGCACAATTACCGGAATCCAATAAATTATACAATGTTTTTATTATTATTATTAATAATAACAACAACAACAAATGATATAATGTTATTTATAATAATAAGCGATGGGTTACTGCTGCGGAAGGAATTTCAAAGCGGATTCCAATTGGAAATTCCTTAGTGTGAACTCGGCCTTATAGTAACAGCATAGGAGATAAGATTTCCAATACCTCAGCGACACACGGTGGAGAAAATCTGCGCAAAATCTGAGCGGCATTTCACCTGCTGTGAATGTTTCATCTACAATTATGTCCCTGATTTACTATTGTAAACCCAACATGTTTTCTCGGGTTGTGCGCCAGAATTTGTGCTAGAACTGAAAAGAACCCGAATAACTCTCTCATTTTATGGAGCAAATCTGAAAACGGGCGTGGTCATCAGGAAAATGTGGGCGCAGTCGTCAAAAAGGGGCGTGGACATCAAAAAGGGGGCGTGTCCCCAACATTTTCACAAAAAGCCAACATATTTACTAAGGTTTCCACAGAAAATGTAGTGTATTGGAGATGAGGAAAATCAGACAGATCGGAGCGGGTGTAAAAAACAAACAAAATGTAGGGAAAGTGGAAAATGTAGGGAAACCTTATAAATACCGTGGGAAATAAATTATAGGGAATTAAGACCCACAAGGAAATCTACAAACACTCTTAGGAAATCCGATCTAATGTGTCAATTGTTGTGTTGGATAGTGTTGCTCGCGAATATTCGCAATTCGAATATTATTCGCGAATATCGCATATTCGCGAATTTGCGAATTTCGCGAATATAGCGCTATATATTCGTAATTACGAATATTCGTTTTTTTTATTTTTTTTTTTCTTCACAGCACACATCACAGTGATCATCCCTCTCTGCTTCCAGCTTGTGTGGTGTAAAGAAGGCTCTAATACTACTGTGTGAGACTGGCGTGCGGAAATTCGCATATGCGAAAATTAGCATATGCGTATACTACTTTTAAATATGCTAATTTTCACATATGTTAATTTTCGCATACGCAAAGTTTCGCATATGCGAAAATAAAACGAGAATATAACGAATATGCGAATATTCGCGAATAAATGACGAATATTCGTCCATATATTCGCGAATATTCGCGAATTCGAATATGGCCTATGCCGCTCAACACTAGTGTTGGATCAGCTGCAGATTTATTATGGATTTTCCCCATTGACTTCAACCCAATAAATTCACATCCACAGATAAACACTTTATTGTACTTTATTGTATTTTTATCTTTGTGAGGGAATCTGTGATTTACCTGTGATAGTTACCTGGGATTTTTACCACATTTACAGTAAAGCGCCGAGTCTTTTTGTCTCCTGTGAAGCCGTAACGTTTTCTGTGTTTGACGCTTTATGTATTGTTTGAAGCAGCATTTTCAGTGTTTAGGAATAGCGCAGAATGGCTGCGATTCGTGCTGCGTGTGATGGCGCCGGTGCCGGACATGCTGTATGACATATTATATACGTTTTCCTCATCTTCTCTAGATTAACCCCCAGTATACCGGCTTGCCTTTGTTTTACAAGCCGCGTTTTATTAGCTACGAAATCGCGAAGAGTAGAAATTTGATTTCGGATTAAATGAGTTTTCGGAGCCCGGACGCAATTGTAAATAAACATGAACATCCACGAGAGGAAGGAACGGCAGAGCCTTGACTTTTTCACACCGGGAAGCCAAAATGGACGTCGCCAAGATTTAGAACCCAATTTCCTGGCATTGGGAGGGAGTCTCTGCGTTTAATGCTGAGTTTTATTGCCGAAGGAAACAGGAAGGATCGTGGTGAAATTACCGATGGCTCCGACCACCTCTGACCCTTTGTACTTGTGCGCGGCGCTGGGTGGAGAAGCTTTGGCAGAATAATCACTTGTGTCCTAATGAGCATCAAATGAGGGGTAAAGCTGCCGCTCGCGCCCGCGCCCTGATATACGCTAATTGTCGGCCGCCCTATTATTATTACCAGGATTTCTGTGCAGATCAGACGGGCACACCGGTAATTTCCATTAATCTCACGCGGGGACGCTAATTACAATCTCCATTATTAACCCTCCGCTCTCCAGCTCCTTCCTTTGTTCTGCGGCAGAGCAGGATGTTAATAATAATTAAGCGATTATTGTCTTACCGGCCTATTAAATATGGCGCCAATTATTGTAACCTGCGGGACGCCATTGTTTTCAGACAGGGCTGCTCATTCCTGGCTGGTTTAATGGCTGCCTTATTGCATGTGATGATAATGTCACAAGGGGTTAATTCCTGTTTTATGCCGAACTACGTTTTTCTTTTTTGTTTCGCTTTTTTGTCTTTTTCTGAGTTATTAAACATGAATTACATGGTGGAAATAGGAGGGCGATGTGCGCGTCACATGTCATCGTAGAGCAGTGCTTCTCATCCAGGGTACCACTAGCTGTTGCAAAACTACAATTCCCAGCATGCCCGGACAGCCAAAGGCTGTCCGGGCATGCTGGGAGTTGTAGTTTTGCAACAGCTGGAGGCACCCTGGTTGAGAAACACTGAATTCAAGCGGTGATGGATACGTCTCAAAGTGAACACCAGCAGAACTTGACTGACCCTATTAGCTGCTGCAGAACTACAACTCTCAGCATGCCCGGAGAGGCAACCACTGTTCGGGCATGCTGGGAGTTGTAGATTTGCAACAGCTGGAGGCACCCTGGTTGGGAAACACTGAATTCAAGCGGTGATGGATTTGTCTCAAAGTGAACACCAGCAGCACTTGACTGACCCTATTAGCTGCTGCAGAACTACAACTCTCAGCATGCCCGGAGAGTCAACGACTGTCCGGGCATGCTGGGAGTTGTAGTTTTGCAACAGCTGGAGGCACCCTGGTTGGGAAACACTGAATTCAATTGGTAATGGATACATCTCAAAGTGGACACCAGCAGCACTTGGCGGATCCTATTAGCTGCTGCAGAACTACAACTCTCAGCATGCCCAGCGAGTCAACGACTGTCCGGACATGCTGGGAGTTGTAGTTTTGCAACATCTGGAGGCACACTGGTTGGGAAACACTGATCAATGGAGGAGAGAAGGGTCGGGCAAGTGTCCATCTGCAGTATTAATGTACAAATGAGGCAGTGTTTCCCAACCTGGGTGCCTCCAGCTGTTGCAAAATAGTTTTGCAACAGCTGGAGAAGCACTGTTTGGAAAATACTGCTATACACTATATTTACTCACTATATACTCATTAGAAAAATATTACCAGATTTGTAAATTACTTCTATTTAAAAGTCTTAATCCTTCCAGTTCTCATCAGCTGCTGTATGCTCCACAGGAAGTTGTGTAGTTCTTTCCAGTCTGACCACAGTGCTCTCTGCTGACACCTCTGTCCGTGTCAGGAACTGTCCAGAGCAGAAGCAAATCCCCATAGCAAACCTCTCCTACTCTGGACAGTTCCTGGCACGGACTTAGGTGTCAGCAGAGAGCACTGTGATCAGACTGGAAAGAACTACACAACTTCCTGTGGAGCATACAGCAGCTGATAAGTACTGGACGGATTACGAATTTTATATAGAAGTAACTTACAAATCTTCAGAACTCTCTTCCTCTGGAGTACCCCTTTAAGCTTCGCACTTTTCACTTATGTTCCCCACACAGTAGAATCGTGTTGGGTGAGGGATAGGTTGGTCCCCCATTGTATGTAGGTAGGTCCTCCCTGCAGCATGATGGGAGTTATAGTTTGACAATAACCATGAAATCATTGGTTTGGTGAACACGAAGCCCCATTATCTGCCGCCTAGTCCATTATTGGCAGAACCTCCCGGTGTAATGTGCGCGGTGGGAGGAGGCGATGTCTTTATGACATTGTCAGTCATCACCTCGGATTGGATTAGTTGGCGACACATTCACTTTGATAAGTTTAAAAGCAGATTCTGGGAACAAGCAAATCACGCAAATAATTTATGATACAATATAGGAAAGCTTGCTGCATGTGTTGTAAGATAAGGAAAATCCGTAAACCGCCGCCGCCGCCGCCATCATCAGTTCTGTGACTACGGAAATAATAAAGATCCATGAATATGCAGGGGGTATGAATACTTTTCCATAGTCATCAGATTCAGGATGTTCTTATCAGGATCACAGCCACTAGAGATTAGCGAAGTTACAGAAATCCGTCATATACAGCGATCGCTCTGGTGACTGGAAAAGGTGGATACAGTCCTAGGAAAGTCACCAGCCGCGAGGTTAGTGACCAATCGAATTGCTGTAACTTCTCTCATCTCTAACAGCCACCTCCAATAACTCTAACCTCAGGTGTTTATTGGTCCTTAGATCATCGCATTGAAATGGTTGGGTACTGGGTGGTGCCCATCTATGTCCACACTCCTTCAAATACACTTAGGCCCCTTGTCCTGCCATCCTACTCTCTATAGTACACCTAGGCCCTAGTCCTGCCATCTCACTCTCTATAGTACACCTAGGCCCGTAGTCCTGCCATCTTACTCCTCCTAGTACACCTAGGCCCCTAGTCCTGCCATCTTACTCCTCAAATACACTTAGGCCCCTAGTCCTGCCATCTCACTCTCTATAGTACACCTAGGCCCGTAGTCCTGCCATCTTACTTCTCCTAGTACACCTAGGCCCCTAGTCCTGCCATCTTACTCCTCTTAGTACACCTAGGCCCCTAGTCCTGCCATCCTACTCCTCCTAGTACACCTAGGCCCCTTGTCCTGCCATCTTACTCCTCAAATACACTTAGGCCCCTAGTCCTGCCATCTCACTCTCTATAGTACACCTAGGCCCTAGTCCTGCCATCTTACTCCTCCTAGTACACCTAGGCCCCTAGTCCTGCCATCTTACTCCTCAAATACACTTAGGCCCCTAGTCCTGCCATCTTACTCCCTCTAGTACACCTAGGCCCCTAGTCCTGCCATCTTACTCCCTCTAGTACACCTAGGCCCCTATTTCTGCCATCCTACTCCTCCTAGTACACCTAGATCCCTAGTCCTGCCATCTTACTCTCTCTAGTACACCTAGGCCCCTAGTCCTGCCATCTTACTCCTCTTAGTACACCTAGGCCCCTAGTCCTGCCATCTTACTCCTCCTAGTACACCTATGCCCCTAGTCCTGCCATCTTACTCCTCTTAGTACACCTAGGCCCCTAGTCCTGCCATCTTACTCCTCTTAGTACACCTAGGCCCCTAGTCCTGCCATCTTACTTCTCCTAGTACACCTAGGCCCCTAGTCCTGCCATCTTACTCCTCCTAGTACACCTAGGCCCCTAGTCCTGCCATCTTACTCCTCCTAGTACACCTAGGCCCCTAGTCCTGCCATCTTACTCCTCTTAGTACACCTAGGCCCCTAGTCCTGCCATCCTACTCCTCCTAGTACACCTAGGCCCCTTGTCCTGCCATCTTACTACTCTTAGTACACCTAGGCCCCTAGTCCTGCCATCCTACTCCTCCTAGTACACCTAGGCCCCTAGTCCTGCCATCTTACTCCTCTTAGTACACCTAGGCCCCTAGTCCTGCCATCTTACTCCTCCTAGTACACTTAGGCCCCTAGTCCTGCCATCTTACTCCTCCTAGTACACCTAGGCCCCTAGTCCTGCCATCTTACTCCTCCTAGTACACCTAGGCCCCTAGTCCTGCCATCTTACTTCCCCTAGTACACCTAGGCCCCTAGTCCTGCCATCTTACTTCTTCTAGTACACTTAGGCCCCTAGTCCTGCCATCTTACTCCTCTTAGTACACTTAGGCCCGTAGTCCTGCCATCTTACTCCCTCTAGTACACCTAGGCCCCTAGTCCTGCCATCTTACTCCTCCTAGTACACCTAGGCCCCTAGTCCTGCCATCTTACTCCTCCTAGTACACCCAGGCCCCTAGTCCTGCCATCTTACTCCCCCTAGTATACCTAGGCCCCTAGTCCTGCCATCTTACTCCTCCTAGTACACCCAGGCCCCTAGTCCTGCCATCTTACTCCCCCTAGTACACCTAGGCCCCTAGTCCTGCCATCTTACTCCTCCTAGTACACCTAGGCCCCTAGTCCTGCCATCTTACTCCTCCTAGTACACCTAGGCCCCTAGTCCTGCCATCTTACTCCCCCTAGTACACCTAGGCCCCTAGTCCTGACATCTTACTCCTCCTAGTACACTTAGGCCCCTAGTCCTGCCATCTTACTCCTCCTAGTACACTTAGGCCCCTAGTCCTGCCATCTTACTCCCCCTAGTACACTTAGGCCCCTAGTCCTGCCATCTTACTCCTCCTAGTACACTTAGGCCCCTAGTCCTGCCATCTTACTCCTCCTAGTACACTTAGGCCCCTAGTCCTGCCATCTTACTCCCCCTAGTACACCTAGGCCCGTAGTCCTGCCATCTTACTCCTCCTAGTACACTTAGGCCCCTAGTCCTGCCATCTTACTCCTCCTAGTACACCTAGCCCCTAGTCCTGCCATCCTACTCCTCCTAGTACACCTAGGCCCCTAGTCCTGCCATCTTACTCCTCTTAGTACACCTAGGCCCCTAGTCCTGCCATCCTACTCCTCCTAGTACACCTAGGCCCGTAGTCCTGCCATCTTACTCCTCCTAGTACACCTAGCTCCTAGTCCTGCCATCCTACTCCTCCTAGTACACCTAGGCCCCTAGTCCTGCCATCTTACTCCTCCTAGTACACTTAGGCCCCTAGTCCTGCCATCTTACTCCTCCTAGTACACTTAGGCCCCTAGTCCTGCCATCTTACTCCTCTTAGTGCACTAACTAGTAGACCTCTCAGCTTTCATTACAGCAGTATCACAGTGGTTTACACAAAGTCCTAGATTTTTCATTTCCTGTAGGGTAACTAAAATTATTATTAAAAGAAAAAGAATAAGAAAAAAAGAAATAATAATAATTTTAAAAAAATCACCATCTCTTCCTATTTATTTTATTAATTCTGTTACTTTGTAGCAGTTGAAACTGTCTGGCCCTGGTATCTGTATCATGGAAAAATAGAAAATTGAAGATGCCGATCATCTCCCCACACAGGTCTGAAAAGTCGGAGTTACCGGCTTCCAATAAAATAAAATAAAAAATGGTAAAGATCCATTTAAAATTAATGTTTTTTTAGTTTTTTTTTTTATCCATGTTTTGGTCACTTTTAATGGATCTTTACTAAATGTCTCGATTTAATTGGACTTTGTTGACTAAAACTTAGGATGCCGGTATGGTGTGGCCCCCGGGGTCGGCCCCTAGAGGGTTGCACAGGGTAATGACTTCTGGATTCTTCCTTTATTGTAGGTGATTTTTTTTCCCTTCTTGTTCACGGATCATTTAGTTTGATATAAAAGGATTTATGGTATAAGGCGCAGGAATTAGTGAGGTCTCTGGAGGCGGCCGGCGATGACTCCTGGAGTCACCAGTGTAAACTTCTGATTAGGAGAGAAGCTTTATGGCGGATCTGAGCTCTCAGGCTTGTCCTTCAAGTCTTCACCTCAGATGGGACTCCGTAATCTTCCTGCGGCAGCGTTTAGTCTTATAGAGGAAACTGAACATTTCTATGTGTGTGAAACGTCCTGTTAAAAAATAATTTCAGTCTCGTTACGTCAGTGGTCCTCAAACTGCGAACCTCCAGATTTTGCAAAACTACAACTCCCAGTATGCCCGGTCAGCCGTTGAGTTGTACAATTGATAATTTGTTTCTCTGATGTATTTGCCCCAATTTGTCTTCTGATAATGCCGGCACCATCCAGGTGAAACACGTAGGGTCTTATCATTGCACATCATTTTTTTTTTTTTTATAATCTGCACTTTTTACTGGTTAAAACATTACTGTTCTTGTTGGGCCCTGCAATTGTGGTTAGGAAAATTGGGTATTATAAATGCTGAGAGTTGTAGTTTTGCCATATCTGTAGGTCTACAATTGATAATTTGTTTCCCAAATGTATTTTTCCCAATTTGTCCCCTGATGATGCCAGCACCATCGTGGTAAAACACGTAGGGTCTTCTCTTTGTACATGATTGTTTTTTATAATCTGCACATTTTGATGGTTAAAACATTACTGTTCTTGTTGGGCCCTGCAATCAAGTTTCAAAACATTGGGCATTATATTTGCTGGGAGTTGTAGTTCTGCAATTGATTGTTGTTTTTCTGAAATAATTTCTCCAGTTTGTCCCCTGATGATCTTGGTACTATCCAGGTGAAACACGTAGGGTCTTCTCATTGCACATAACTATTTTTACAATCTGCCCATTTCACTGCTTAGAACATGACTGTTCTTATTTTTCCCCACATTTGAGTTTCGGACCATTGGGATTATAAATGCTACGTATGAGTTGTCGTTTTGTAACATCTGGAGGTCCACAGTATGGGGGCCACTGTATTACAGCATTGTCATTCACCATTATATGCTGGTAGTTTCAGTCTCTGGTTATTGGATGCCACATATGCTTCCACAGTTGTGCTCCTGTTTTTAGGGTTTTTGGCAGATATGGTGAATGTTTATGGCTTCAGCAGTGGATTAGCTTTGCTGACTTGGTTGTCACATTTGTTGCACTTGGATCCATTGATTTCTGCTGCTGACTGTCTCTCCTTATGTCTCCACTCTATAGGGCGGCCTGAAGAACAATAAACATGAGTGCACCCTGTCCTCCCAGGAATATGTGCATGAACTGCGCTCTGGGATCACCGACGACAAACTCCTCAATTGTCTAGAGTCCCTGAGAGTCTCCCTAACCAGCAACCCCGTCAGGTAAGCCGCACGTCTGCCGCACCGGATATTGAGAAATGTGACTCCATTGATCTGACAGTACTGCGTGTTTCGTGTTATCCAGTGACCCCTCCTCAGGGGTTATCAGCCTCATTATTAAGGCCTTTCACTGCTTTATGCATCTGGGGGTCATTATCTTAGGTCACTGGTCTTCGAACTGAAACCTCCAAATGTTGTAAAACTACAACTCACAGCATGCCCAGACCGCCAGCATCATGGCATGCTGAGGGTTGTAGCTTTGCCTAATCTGGAGGTCCACAGTTTGGAGACCATTGTCTTAAGTGATAGTTTGTTTTTCCTGATGTATTGTCCCCAGTTTGTCCCCTGATGATCCCATCACCATCCGGGTGAAACACGTCAGGACTTTGGTGTTTTCTTGTTTGTGCTTTTTGTACACAATTGTTACGTTCTTATATTCTGCATTAAAAATATTATACTGCTCTTGTAAAAATAAAATAGAGAAACAGAAACACAGCCGCACATCCACCATTTGTAATTTGATCTATTTGCTTCTCAGCATAAATTCAAACACTAACAGGTTGTTATTATACATTTTGATCAAAAAGTACAAGCCCACTCGCCACGTCAAGGCCACCTATTTAGTGTGGGTCCCTAACCGAACATTGGCATAGCGCCGGTCGGCCACCGCCACCGCAACACCACGCCCACAGGAGGAGCGACCCAGTGGCCAAGCAGCCCCACTGCTGCCCAACCAAGCCCCTAGCTCCGGGCCACACAACCCCACAGACAAAGCATCATGGTGACAATGATCGCCGCAGAGCACCGCACCAGTGTGAATACCTACCAAGTGCTCCCTGCCAGAGGGTTGGAGAATGCTAGGAGGAAACGCTCCGCTCCACCCATTCGGCACAGACATTTTTAATTAGCAGGAGACGGCATAAGGGTTTCCTCCTAGCATTCTCCAGCCCTCTGGCAGGGAGCACTTGGTAGGTATTCACACTGGTGCGGTGCTCTGCGGCGGTAATGGTTACTGTGAGGCTTTGCTTGGGGCTTGGTTGGGCAGTAGTGGGGCTGCCTGGCCACTGGGTTGTTCCCCCTGTGGACTTGGTGTCTCGGAGGCAGTGGTCACCGACCAGCGCTACGCCAGTGTTAGTTTAGGGGCCCACTCTGACTAGGTGGCCTTGACGTGGCGAGTGGGCTTGTACTTTCTGATCAAAATGTATAATAACAACCTGTTAGTGTTTGATTTTATGCTGAGAAGCAAATAGATCAAATTACAAATGGTGGACGTGCGGCGGTGCTTCTCTTTTCTCTATTATACTGTTCTTGTTGGATCCTGCTATAAGGTTCAGGAACATTGGGCAGTATATGTATTTTCGTTGTTCCTGCACTTTGCATTAGGTCAAACATGCAATATACTCTTGTATATCTGGGCATTATGGGGTCAATAACTATGTGTGCTTCATTAAATGCCCCACCCATTTTTGGTCTGATGGGTTTTCTAGCGGCGCAAACCTCTTGGTCAGTCCAATGGGTCGGGGCCTTTTTCCAAACTCCACTCACTTTTTGGGAACATGAAAGTTAGAAAGAGACACCGATACTGTGGAGCTATATGACAACTATCACAGGGGTATTGGAAAAGCTCTAAAGAGTTAATGTTATTAGATCATTCTTAAGATTCAAAAGGGTAAACAAAAAACAGATCCTTAATATCAAAAACTCCAATTATATACAATTGTATCGTGTGCAGTGATGAAGAAAAAGGGGGGTCTCAGGCCTGACCAAATATGACAGAGCCCCCCAAAAACCTAAACGCATACCAACAAATCCTGCTCTATAGTACACTCATATAATGTCCCTTGTGGTGTCCCGACATGTTTCACACCCTAGACATATAATATGGGGTTCATCAGGGGACAGATACAGGATTGTGCAATATTGATCATTGATATTGCTTGTATATATGTATATATATATATATATATATATATATATATATATAATGTCTTCTTTTTTTTTTGAGTATTTGCATCGAGGCGGTATTGCAGATTTTGTTTTTACTACCCTAATTTAATCTAACACTTTAGTGATCTTCAAAATTTCTGTGATCATTTTTGGGAGCATGCCATGAGCAGTGCATAATAGAGAAAATGCTGCAGATGTTTTAATGCAAATTTGAGTTTGTGCAAATATTTGAGACATTTGTGCATCAGGATTACATTCCCCCTGTGACAGAGGCTCCAGAAAGTTAAACAGAATTGTAAATTACTTCTATTAAAAAATCTTAATCCTTTCAGTACTTATGAGCTGCTGAAGTTGAGTTGTTCTTTTCTATCTAAGTGCTCTCTCATAGGGAACCGCCCAGTTTAAAAGCAAATCCCCATAGCAATCTTCTTTTACTCTGTGCAGTTCCCGAGACAAGCAGAGATGCCAGCAGAGAGCACTGTTGTCAGACAGAAAAGAACAACTCAACTTCAGCATCTGATAATTATTGGAAGGATAAAGATTTTTTAATAGAAGTAATTTACAAATCTGTTTAACTTTCTGGAGCCAGTTAATATATATATATATATATATATATATAAAAAAGAAAGAAAAAAAAAAAAGTTTTTCCCTGGAATACCCCTTTAACTCAGCATTGACTTTGTACTCAGCGTTTTATTTTTCATTTAAAACATTTAATTTTTTTTCTATATTTACATCAATGAAGGTCAATTACATGAAATGTATCGATTACATAGTGCAGTGTTTCCCAATCAGAGTGCCTCCAGCTGTTGCAAAACTACAACTCCCAGCATGCCCGGACAGCCAACGGCTGTCCGAGCATGCTGGGAGTTGTAGTTTTGCAACAGCTGGAGGCACCCTGGTTGGGAAACATTGACATAGAGAATGCTGGGAAATTACATAAAAGATTAGTAACATATTTTGATATGGGGGGCGGAGGGGGGGGGGGGCTCAGTATGACGATCACCCCCCTGATACTATTCATAGAGACCCCGCCCAATGTTAGGGCCATAACTTACCGATACCCTCAGCGCCCGGTGCTATAAAATGGCTCAGAGCGCAATTCTCTATTGTTTTACTGACAGTTTCCCACTGCACTATATATTGTCACAGCCCTGTAAATATTCACCTGCTCAGATTATACCGTATAGTAACGTCACAGGCGGAGTCACCCGCCTCCTCTATGTCCACAATACGTAAATATCGCGCCCGGCCTTCACACAGATGACTCTTTTTTTTTTGTTGCTTAAGGGTCATGAAAGACTCTTAAGATGTAAACTCTGCGCGAAAAGCGGTGATAATGTGAGCGCAACGAGAGGCCGAGACACGATGAAGAGACTTCAAGAGGCGCAATGTAAAGTAGTCGTGACCCAAAAATCTCATGTGATTCATCCCAGAAATCTCTTCACTGAGTAAATATAATTTATATAATAAAAGACATAACAACCGAAACATAGGAACAAACACAAGCAACAGTATTATAGTAGTTATATTCTTGTATATAGGAGCAGTATTATAGTAGTTATATTCTTGTATATAGGGGGCAGTATTATAGTAGTTATATTCTTGTATATAGGAGGCAGTATTACAGCAGTTATATTCTTGTATATAGGAGCAGTATTATAGTAGTTATATTCTTGTATATAGGAGCAGTATTATAGTAGTTATATTCTTGTATATAGGAGCAGTATTATAGTAGATATATTCTTGTATATAGGAGCAGTATTATAGTAGTTATATTCTTGTATATAGGAGCAGTATTATAGTAGTTATATTCTTGTATATAGGAGCAGTATTATAGTAGTTATATTCTTGTATATAGGAGCAGTATTATAGTAGTTATATTCTTGTATATAAGAGCAGTATTATAGTAGATATATTCTTGTATATAGGAGCAGTATTATAGTAGTTATATTCTTGTATATAAGAGCAGTATTATAGTAGATATATTCTTGTATATAGGAGCAGTATTATAGTAGTTATATTCTTGTATATAGGGGCAATATTATAGTAGGTATATTCTTGTATATAGGAGCAGTATTATAGTAGTTATATTCTTGTATATAGGAGGCAGTATTATAGTAGTTATATTCTTGTATATAGGAGCAGTATTATAGTAGTTATATTCTTGTATATAGGAGCAGTATTATAGTAGTTATATTCTTGTATATAGGAGCAGTATTATAGTAGTTATATTCTTGTATATAGGAGCAGTATTATAGTAGTTATATTCTTGTATATAGGAGCAGTATTATAGTAGTTATATTCTTGTATATAGGAGCAGTATTATAGTAGTTATATTCTTGTATATAGGAGCAGTATTATAGTAGTTATATTCTTGTATATAGGAGGCAGTATTATAGTAATTATATTCTTGTATATAGGAGCAGTATTATAGTAGGTATATTCTTGTATATAGGAGCAGTATTATAGTAGTTATATTCTTGTATATAGGAGCAGTATTATAGTAGTTATATTCTTGTATATAGGAACAGTATTATAGTAGTTATATTCTTGTATATAGGAGCAGTATTATAGTAGTTATATTCTTGTATATAGGAGGCAATATTATAGTAGTTATATTCTTGTATATAGGAGCAGTATTATAGTAGTTATATTCTTGTATATAGGAGGCAGTATTATAGTAGTTATATTCTTGTATATAGGAGGCAGTATTATAGTAGTTATATTCTTATATATAGGAGCAGTATTATAGTAGTTATATTCTTGTATATAGGAGCAGTATTATAGTAGTAATATTCTTGTATATAGGAGGCAGTATTATAGTAGATATATTCTTGTATATAGGAGCAGTATTATAGTAGTTATATTGTTGTATATAGGAGCAGTATTATAGTAGTTATATTCTTGTATATAGGAGCAGTATTATAGTAGTTATATTCTTGTACATAGGGGCAGTATTATAGTAGTTATATTCTTGTATATAGGAGCAGTATTATAGTAGTTATATTCTTGTATATAGGAGCAGTATTATAGTAGTAATATTCTTGTATATAGGAGCAGTATTATAGTAGTTATATTCTTGTATATAGGAGCAGTATTATAGTAGTTATATTCTTGTATATAGGGGCAGTATTATAGTAGTTATATTCTTGTACATATTCAGACACCATCTGGGATATTGAATTATTTTCTGCCAACAGAACTGTTACAATGAGATTAGATGAACCAGTTTATCAGCCGGTGTTCTCTTTTATACAGTGAAGTAGAGAAACACGAAGACATTTGTCTTGTGTCAATTTATAGAAGTTGTGTATGAAAGAAAATGTTGCAGTAAAGTACATTCGCGTTTCCAGCAATAATATGTTGTGTCAAAACTAAAGAAAAAAGAGTAATGGGCTCGTGCTGAGTGTGAACAGGGTTGTGGAACTCTTCACGGTACATGATAACTTGCGGCCGTTGTCTTTTAGTCATCATCTGATGTACAATGACTATTCTGAAATGAAATCTGATATATCGCTGTGTTTGGTACAAATCTCAGATACGTCCTTGTCTTTAAGATGTTAGATATCAGTGTAGTGAGTGTGCGTCCTTTTCTGGTGCATCCTACATTAAAGGGGTTCTCCACCATACGATGACTTTAGTACGTACCTGCCGGACAGTAATGGACATGCTTAGGAAGTTTTGCTTGTCTTGGGTCTAAATGGCTGTGTAGTGAGTTCCTATCCTCCAACTACAAGTCCCAGGATCCCTTGTTTGTAAGTGTGAGGTCACTTAACTACCTCCCACACGTCAGTCACCCCACCCATTGCAGCACAGTTAGGCTCCCTTCCATGTGTGCTGTGCTGTAATCTACATTTCCCTGCATCCTTGTGGAGAATGATCTCCCTCCCACCCAGCGGTCCCTCCACCCATTGAAGCACAGACAGGCTCCCTTTTAACACCTGACTAGTGATGTAATATCTCAGGCCGCACTGCAACCTGGGAAAAGAAGAGACAGCACTAATTTTGTATCCTGCTAAAAAAAATCTGGGCAAAGATCACATAAAACGTGTGAAACCTGCCATCAAACACAGGTACAGATACTAAATTATGGACAACACTAACTTTACAGCCCCTGTAGCACAGTAAAAAAAAATAATAATAATCCTTGAATACCACTTTCCAAAGAAATGAGTTAAACAGCATTAAAGGTTGTATAAGTTTAGAAGACATGGCTTCTTTCTTCTAGAAACAACAGTATTGTGGAGGTGTCACTTGGCTGGGGTTGCAACTGGAGACCCCACAATGTCCTTTTATTAATTGTAGATGTTCCCCTACACAAAGCCCAGAAACAGATGTCAGTACAACTTAATTTTAAGTAGAAGCAGAATTCTAGTCACTGTCCCTTTTTAAGGAGTTCTCTGCCCCTAGAAATCTTATCTGATCACAGGGGTCCTGCTCCTGGGGACCCCCACAATCTCGGCTGCAGCACCCCAGACATCCGGTGCACCGAGCAAACCTAACTCCGTGCCGGATACCTGGTGATGCAGGGCAGAGGGTTGTGACATCGCGATCACGCCCCGCTCACACCCCCTCCCATAGACTTGCATTGAGGAGGTGTGGCCGTGACTTCACGAGCCTCTGGTGCTGCACCTATCTAAACGAACACCGGGTAAAGCAGGGACATCATGGGGTCCCCAGCGATGGGTCCCCCGCGATCAGACATCTTATCCCCTATCCTTTGGATGGAGGATAAGATGTCTAGGGGCGGAGTACCCCTTTAAGATGATATTTTTCTCTGGTCCTTGTATTGGTCATGGATGTGTAGACTGCTGTAGATGACTCTCTGATTCTTCAGCTTTGTGTTTATAAATGTAGACCATCCAAACTCCAAACTTTTAAATACATTGTCAGCTGTGAGACCTTATATAGACAGGGCTGTGTCTGAGCTCTACATGCAGTTCTTTCCCCTCACAGCTTGGTGTTTGCTCCGATATTGTCACGATGCCGGCTGGCAGGTAGTGGACCCTCTGTGCCAGAGAGGGATTGGCGTGGACCGTGCTAGTGGACCGGTTCTAAGCCACTACTGGTTTTCACCAGAGCCCGCCGCAAAGCGGGATGGTCTTGCTGCGGCGGTAGTGACCAGGTCGTATCCACTAGCAACGGCTCACCTCTCTGGCTGCTGAAGATAGGCGCGGTACAAGGGAGTAGGCAGAAGCAAGGTCGGACGTAGCAGAAGGTCGGGGCAGGCAGCAAGGATCGTAGTCAGGGGCAACGGCAGAAGGTCTGGAAACACAGGCAAGGAACACACAAGGAACGCTTTCACTGGCACTAAGGCAACAAGATCCGGCAAGGGAGTGCAAGGGAAGTGAGGTAATATAGGGAAGTGCACAGGTGAAAACCCTAATTGGAACCACTGCGCCAATCAGCGGCGCAGTGGCCCTTTAAATCGCAGAGACCCGGCGCGCGCGCGCCCTAGGGAGCGGGGCCGCGCGCGCCGGGACAGAACAGACGGGGAGCGAGTCAGGTAGGGGAGCCGGGGTGCGCATCGCGAGCGGGCGCTACCCGCATCGCGAATCGCATCCCGGCTGGCAGCAGGATCGCAGCGCCCCGGGTCAGAGGACGTGACCGGAGCGCTGCAGCGGAGGGAGTGAAGCGAGCGCTCCGGGGAGGAGCGGGGACCCGGAGCGCTCGGCGTAACAGTACCCCCCCCCTTGGGTCTCCCCCTCTTCTTGGAGCCTGAGAACCTGAGGAGCAGACTTTTGTCAAGGATGTTGTCCTCAGGTTCCCAGGATCTCTCTTCAGGACCACAACCCTCCCAGTCTACTAAAAAAAAATTTTTCCCTCTGACCTTTTTGGCAGCCAAAATTTCCTTGACCGAGAAGACGTCCGAGGAGCCGGAAACAGGAGTGGGAGGAACAGATTTGGGAGAAAAACGGTTGAGGATGAGTGGTTTGAGAAGAGAGACGTGAAAGGCATTAGGGATACGAAGAGAAGGAGGAAGAAGAAGTTTATAAGAGACAGGATTAATTTGACACAAAATTTTGAAAGGACCAAGATAGCGTGGTCCCAACTTGTAGCTAGGGACACGGAAGCGGACATATTTAGCGGAGAGCCATACCTTGTCTCCAGGGGAAAAAACGGGGGGAGCTCTTCTTTTCTTATCCGCGAACCTCTTCATGCGTGAAGAAGCCTGTAAGAGAGAATTTTGGGTCTCTCTCCATATAATGGAAAGGTCACGAGAAATTTCATCCACAGCGGGCAGACCAGAGGGCAAGGGGGTAGGGAGGGGGGGAAGAGGGTGACGGCCGTACACCACGAAAAATGGGGATTTGGAGGAAGATTCAGAGACCCTGAAGTTATACGAAAATTCGGCCCATGGAAGGAGATCTGCCCAGTCATCCTGGCGGGAGGAAACAAAATGTCGCAAATAATCACCCAGGATCTGGTTAATTCTTTCTACTTGTCCATTGGACTGGGGATGATATGCAGAGGAAAAATTTAATTTAATCTTGAGTTGTTTACAGAGAGCCCTCCAGAATTTAGACACGAATTGGACCCCTCTATCCGAGACAATCTGCGTAGGCAACCCGTGAAGACGAAAAATGTGTACAAAAAATTGTTTAGCCAACTGAGGCGCAGAAGGAAGACCAGGAAGAGGGATGAAATGTGCCATTTTGGAGAATCGATCAACGACCACCCAAATAACGGTGTTGCCACGGGAAGGGGGTAAATCAGTAATAAAATCCATACCAATCAGAGACCAAGGCTGTTCGGGGACAGGCAGAGGATGAAGAAAACCAGCGGGCTTCTGGCGAGGAGTCTTATCCCGGGCACAGATGGTGCAGGCTCGCACAAAGTCCCCAACATCCGTCTCCAGAGTCGGCCACCAATAGAAGCGGGAGATGAGTTGCACAGATTTCTTGATGCCCGCATGACCTGCGAGATGGGAGGAGTGACCCCATTTGAGGATTCCGAGGCGTTGGCGTGGAGAAACAAAGGTCTTTCCTGGAGGAGTCTGCCTGATGGAGGCAGGAGAAGTGGAGATCAGGCAGTCAGGTGGAATGATGTGTTGCGGTGGGAGATCAACTTCTGAGGCATCCGAGGAACGAGAGAGAGCATCGGCCCTAATGTTCTTATCGGCAGGACGAAAGTGAATCTCAAAATTAAATCGGGCAAAGAACAGAGACCACCGGGCCTGGCGAGGATTCAGCCGTTGGGCCGACTGGAGGTAGGAGAGGTTCTTGTGGTCGGTGTAGATAATAACAGGAAATCTTGATCCCTCCAGCAGATGCCTCCATTCCTCAAGTGCTAATTTAATGGCTAGAAGCTCTCGATCCCCGATGGAGTAGTTCCTCTCCGCTGGAGAGAAGGTCCTAGAGAAAAAACCACAAGTGACAGCATGCCCGGAAGGATTTTTTTGTAGAAGAACAGCTCCAGCTCCTACTGAGGAGGCATCAACCTCCAATAGGAAGGGTTTGGAAGGGTCAGGTCTGGAGAGCACGGGAGCCGAAGAAAAGGCAGACTTGAGTCGTTTAAAGGAGTCTTCTGCTTGAGGAGGCCAGGACTTGGGATCAGCATTTTTCTTGGTTAAAGCCACGATAGGAGCCACAATGGTAGAAAAATGTGGAATAAATTGCCTGTAATAATTGGCGAACCCCAAAAAGCGTTGGATAGCACGGAGTCCGGAGGGGCGTGGCCAATTTAAGACGGCAGAGAGTTTGTCTGGATCCATCTGTAGTCCCTGGCCAGAGACCAAATATCCTAGAAAAGGAAGAGATTGGCATTCAAACAGACATTTCTCAATTTTGGCATAGAGTTGGTTGTCACGAAGTCTCTGAAGAACCATACGGACATGCTGGCGGTGTTCTTCTAGATTGGCAGAAAAAATTAGGATATCGTCCAGATATACCACAACACAGGAGTATAACAGATCACGAAAAATTTCATTGACAAAGTCTTGGAAGACGGCAGGGGCATTGCACAGTCCAAAGGGCATGACCAGATACTCAAAGTGTCCATCTCTGGTGTTAAATGCCGTTTTCCACTCGTCCCCCTCTCTGATGCGGATGAGGTTATAGGCGCCTCTTAAGTCCAATTTAGTGAAGATGTGGGCACCTTGGAGGCGATCAAAGAGTTCAGAGATGAGGGGTAAGGGGTAGCGGTTCTTAACCGTGATTTTATTAAGACCGCGGTAGTCAATGCAAGGACGTAGGGAGCCATCTTTTTTGGACACAAAGAAAAATCCGGCTCCGGCAGGAGAGGAGGATTTACGGATAAAGCCCTTTTTTAGATTCTCCTGGACGTATTCGGACATGGCAAGAGTCTCTGGGGCAGAGAGAGGATAAATTCTGCCCCGGGGTGGAGTGGTACCCGGGAGGAGGTCGATAGGGCAATCATAAGGCCTGTGAGGAGGTAGAGTCTCAGCTTGTTTTTTGCAGAAAACATCCGCGAAGTCCATATAGGCCTTAGGGAGACCGGTTACTGGAGGAACCACAGAGTTACGGCAAGGGTTACTGGGAACCGGTTTTAGACAGTTCTTGGAACAAGAGGACCCCCAACTCTTGATCTCCCCAGTGGACCAATCCAGGGTTGGGGAATGAAGTTGAAGCCAGGGAAGTCCAAGGAGAATCTCCGAGGTGCAATTGGGGAGGACCAAAAGTTCAATCCTCTCATGATGAGATCCGATGCTCATAAGAAGGGGCTCCGTGCGGAAACGTATGGTACAGTCCAATCTTTCATTATTTACACAATTGATGTAGAGGGGTCTGGCGAGACTGGTCACTGGGATGTTGAACCTGTTGACGAGAGAGGCCAAAATAAAATTTCCTGCAGATCCAGAGTCCAAGAAGGCCACTGTAGAGAAGGAGAAGGCAGAGGCAGACATCCGCACAGGCACAGTAAGACGTGGAGAAGCAGAGTAGACATCAAGGACTGTCTCACCTTTGTGCGGAGTCAGCGTACGTCTTTCCAGGCGGGGAGGACGGATAGGACAATCCCTCAGGAAGTGTTCGGTACTAGCACAGTACAGGCAGAGGTTCTCCATACGGCGTCGTGTCCTCTCTTGAGGTGTCAGGCGAGACCGGTCGACCTGCATAGCCTCCACGGCGGGAGGCACAGGAACAGATTGCAGGGGACCAGAGGAGAGAGGAGCCGAGGAGACGAAACGCCTCGTGCGAACAGAGTCCATATCTTGGCGGAGTTCCTGACGCCTTTCAGAAAAACGCATGTCAATGCGAGTGGCTAGGTGAATAAGTTCATGTAGATTAGCAGGAATTTCTCGTGCGGCCAGAACATCTTTAATGTTGCTGGATAGGCCTTTTTTGAAGGTCGCGCAGAGGGCCTCATTATTCCAGGACAATTCTGAAGCAAGTGTACGGAATTGTACGGCATACTCGCCAACGGAAGAATTACCCTGGACCAGGTTCAACAGGGCAGTCTCAGCAGAAGAGGCTCGGGCAGGTTCCTCAAAGACACTTCGGATTTCCGAGAAGAAGGAGTGTACAGAGGCAGTGACGGGGTCATTGCGGTCCCAGAGCGGTGTGGCCCATGACAGGGCTTTTCCGGACAGAAGACTGACTACGAAAGCCACCTTAGACCTTTCAGTGGGAAACAGGTCCGACATCATCTCCAGATGCAGGGAACATTGGGAAAGAAAGCCACGGCAAAACTTAGAGTCCCCATCAAATTTATCCGGCAAGGATAAGCGTATCCCAGGAGCGGCCACTCGCTGCGGAGGAGGTGCAGGAGCTGGCGGAGGAGATGACTGCTGAAGCTGTGGTAGCAACTGTTGTAGCATAACGGTCAGTTGAGACAGCTGTTGGCCTTGTTGCGCTATCTGTTGTGACTGCTGGGCGACCACCGTGGTGAGGTCAGCGACAACTGGCAGAGGAACTTCAGCGGGATCCATGGCCGGATCTACTGTCACGATGCCGGCTGGCAGGTAGTGGACCCTCTGTGCCAGAGAGGGATTGGCGTGGACCGTGCTAGTGGACCGGTTCTAAGCCACTACTGGTTTTCACCAGAGCCCGCCGCAAAGCGGGATGGTCTTGCTGCGGCGGTAGTGACCAGGTCGTATCCACTAGCAACGGCTCACCTCTCTGGCTGCTGAAGATAGGCGCGGTACAAGGGAGTAGGCAGAAGCAAGGTCGGACGTAGCAGAAGGTCGGGGCAGGCAGCAAGGATCGTAGTCAGGGGCAACGGCAGAAGGTCTGGAAACACAGGCAAGGAACACACAAGGAACGCTTTCACTGGCACTAAGGCAACAAGATCCGGCAAGGGAGTGCAAGGGAAGTGAGGTAATATAGGGAAGTGCACAGGTGAAAACCCTAATTGGAACCACTGCGCCAATCAGCGGCGCAGTGGCCCTTTAAATCGCAGAGACCCGGCGCGCGCGCGCCCTAGGGAGCGGGGCCGCGCGCGCCGGGACAGAACAGACGGGGAGCGAGTCAGGTAGGGGAGCCGGGGTGCGCATCGCGAGCGGGCGCTACCCGCATCGCGAATCGCATCCCGGCTGGCAGCAGGATCGCAGCGCCCCGGGTCAGAGGACGTGACCGGAGCGCTGCAGCGGAGGGAGTGAAGCGAGCGCTCCGGGGAGGAGCGGGGACCCGGAGCGCTCGGCGTAACAGATATACATTGTCAGCTGTGAGATCTTATATAGACAGGGCTGTGTCTGAGCTCTACAGGCAGTTCTTTCCACCTCATGGCTTGGTGTTTGCTCTGATATACATTGTCAGCTGTGAGACCTTATATAGACAAGGATGTGTCTGAGCTCTACAGGCAGTTCTTTCCCCTCACAGCTTGGTGTTTGCTCCGATATACATTGTCAGCTGTGAGATCTTATATAGACAGGGCTGTGTCTGAGCTCTACAGGCAGTTCTTTCCACCTCATGGCTTGGTGTTTGCTCTGATATACATTGTCAGCTGTGAGACCTTATATAGACAGGGCTGTGTCTGAGCTCTACAGACAGTTCTTTCCTCCTCATATCTTGGTGTTTGCTCTGTTATACATTGTCACCAGTGAGACCTTATATAGACAGGGCTGTGTCTGAGCTCTACAGACAGTTCTTTCCCCCTCATATCATGGTGTTTGCTCTGATATACATTGTCAGCTGTGAGACCTTCTATAGGCAGGGCTGTGTCTGAGCTCTACAGACAGTTCTTTCTACCTCATGGTTTGGTGTTTGCTCTGATATACATTGTCAGCTGTGAGACCTTATATAGACAGGGCTGTGTCTGAGCTCTACAGGCAGTTCTTTCCCCCTCATGGCTTGGTGTTTGCTCTGATATACATTGTCAGCTGTGAGACCTTATATAGACAGGGCTGTGTCTGAGCTCTACAGGCAGTTCTTTCCCCTCACAGCTCGGTGTTTGCTCTGATATACATTGTCAGCTGTGAGACCTTATATAGACAGGGCTGTGTCTGAGCTCTACAGGCAGTTCTTTCCCCCTCATGGCTTGGTGTTTGCCCCTATATACATTGTCAGCTGTGAGACCTTATATAGACAGGGCTGTGTCTGAGCTCTACAGACAGTTTTTCCCCCTCATGTCTTGTTGTTTGCTCTGATATACATTGTCAGCTGTGAGACCTTATATAGACAGGGCTGTGTCTGATCTCTACAGGCAGTTCTTTCCCCCTCATGTCTTGGGGTTTGCTCTGATATACATTGTCAGCTGTGAGACCTTATATAGAAAGGGCTGTGTCTGATCTCTACAGGCAGTTCTTTCCCCTCACAGCTTGTTGTTTGCTCTGATATCCATTGTCAACTGTGAGATCTTATATAGACAGGGCTGTGTCTGAGCTCTACAGGCAGTTCTTTTCCCCTCATGTCTTGGTGTTTGCTCTGATATACATTGTCAGCTGTGAGATCTTATATAGAAAGGGCTGTGTCTGAGCTCTACAGACAGTTCTTTCCCCCTCATGGCTTGGTCATTGCTCTGATATACATTGTCAGCTGTGAGACCTTATATAGACAGGGCTGTGTCTGAGCTCTACAGGCAGTTCTTTCCCCCTCTTGGTTTTGCCCCTATATACATTGTCAGCTGTGAGACCTTATATAGACAGGGCTGTGTCTGAGCTCTACAGTCAGTCCTTTCCCCCTCATGGTGTTTGCTCTGATATACATTGTCAGCTGTGAGACCTTATATACACAGGGCTGTGTCTGATCTCTACACTCAGTTCTTTCCCCCTCATGGCTTGCTGTTTGCTCTGATATACATTGTCAGCTGTGAGACCTTATATAGACAGGGCTGTGTCTGAGCTCTACAGTCAGTCCTTTCCTCCTCATGGTGTTTGCTCTGATATACATTGTCAGCTGTGAGACCTTATATAGACAGGACTGTGTCTGAGCTCTACAGGCAGTTCTTTCTACCTTATGACTTGGTGTTTGCTCTGATATACATTGTCTTATATAGACAGGGCTGTGTCTGATCTCTACAGGCAGTTCTTTCCACCTCATGGTGTTTGCCCCTATATACTGTACATTGTCAGGGCTGCGTCTTGTCCAATCAGACTAATTGTTGACTTCAACCAAGGTGAAGAAACATCTCATAGATGATTTTAAAAAAAAAATGGGAGGAGCCAGAGCGAAATATCACGTGTCATAGGAAAGGGTATGAATACTTATGTCCATGTAAGATCTTAGTTTATCCTTTGTAATAAGTTGTTACTTTGTCATCATGGGGTATTAGGGGCAGAATGATGGGAAAACATGGAACATAACATGTAAATAAGTAAAAGGGTCTGAAAACTTTCTTACTGCCTTGTGGATACATAGATATGAGATATATATATATATATGTCTGTAGACCTGTGCGGCGCCCCCACAGGCAGCACCCAGCACGCGCCCCCCTGACCCTCTACTTCCAGTTTGTAGGTCCTGATGAGGTTTATTATGGTTTATTGTTATTTTTACCCCTAAATCTTAGGACAGAGTAAAGTATTAATGTGATGATATTGGTGACCAGCAGGGGGCGCACTCTCCTCCGCCGCATTTCATCCTGTATTTCTGGGATTGTTTTCTCGGAGCCCGATAATAATTCATCACATTTCACACTAAAACACAGAAAGACGCAATTATTCAGATGTGGTTAATAAAACGGGAATATTTAAGGAAGTGAAATGTAGCCGGGCCGGGATTTCTAGATTTTACAATTAATATGTAAATCAGCTCGGAAGGAATCAGAGTCCTGAGATTGTTTTATGACAAATCAAATGCAAATTGGCAAAAACCTGAAACACAAGGAAATTGTATTTATAAATCTATAAGTCACATATGGAGAGAAACCTGATATCTGCAATAACACAGCGGGGTATGAGATAGATAGATAGATAGATAGATAGATAGATAGATAGATAGATAGATAGATAGATAGATAGAGAGATAGATAGATAGATAGATAGATAGATAGATAGATATGATATAGATAGATAGATATGAGATAGATATGAGATAGATAGATATGAGATAGATAGATAGATAGATATGATATAGATAGATAGGAGATAGATAGATAGATAGATAGATAGATATGGGATAGATAGATAGATAGATAGATAGATAGATAGATAGATAGATAGATATGAGATAGATAGATAGATAGATAGATAGATATGAGATAGATAGATAGATAGATAGATAGATAGATATGAGATAGATAGATAGATAGATATGATATAGATAGATAGGAGATAGATAGATATGAGATAGATAGATATGAGATAGATAGATAGATAGATAGATAGATAGATAGATAGATAGATATGATATAGATAGATAGGAGATAGATAGATAGATAGATATGGGATAGATAGATAGATAGATAGATAGATAGATATGAGATAGATAGATATGAGATAGATATGAGATAGATAGATATGAGATAGATAGATAGGAGATAGATAGATAGATATGAGATAGAAATGAGATAGATACATAGATAGATAGATATGAGATAGATAGATATATAGATAGATAGATATGAGATAGATAGATATGAGATAGATAGATATATAGATAGATAGATATGAGATAGATAGATAGATATGAGATAGATAGATATGAGGTAGATAGATATGAGGTAGATAGATAGATAAATAGATATGAGATAGATAGAGAGATATGATAATTTACCCAAATTAGTTGCCCTTTTTTCTTACATAATGTTCTACCGCTGCCCCCTCTGCCTCTGCCCTCGCTCTCTGGTGCCCCCTCTGCCACCTCTGCCTCTGCCCTCACTCCCTGGTGCCCCCTCTACCTCTGCCCCCTCCTCCTCTGCCCTCGCTCCCTGGTGCCCCCTCTGCCCCCTCCACCTCTGCCCTCACTCCCTGGTGCCCCCTCCACATTCTGCCCTTGCTCCCTGGGGCCCCCTCCACCTCTGCCCTCACTCCCTGGTGTCCCCTCTGCCCCCTCCACCTCTGCCCTCACTCCATGGTGCCCCTTTTTCCCCCTCCTCCTTTGCCTTCACTCCCTGGTGCCCCCTCCACCTCTGCCCTTGCTCCCTGGTGCCCCCTCTGCCCACTCCACCTCTGTCCTTGCTCCCTGGTGCCCCCTCTGCCCCCCCTCCACCTTTGCCCTTGCTCCCCCGTGCCCCCTCCTCCTCTGCCCTCACTCCCTGGTGCCCCCTCCTCCTCTGCCCTCGCTCTCTGGTGCCCCCTTCACCTCTACCCTCACTCCCTGGTGCCCCCTCTGCCCCCTCCTCCTCTGCCCTCTCTCCCTGGTGCCCCCTCTGCCCCCTCCTCCTCTGCATTCACTCCCTGGTGCCCTTGTGCCCCCTCCTCCTCTGCCCTCGCTCCCTGGTGCCCCCTCTACCTCTGCCCTTGCTCCCTGGTGCCCCCTCTGCCATCGCTCACTGGTGCCCCCTCTACCCCTCCACATCTGCCCTCGCTCCTTGGTGCCCCCTCCTCCTCTGCCCTCGCTCCCTGGTGCCCCCTCCACCTCTGTCCTCGCTCCCTGGTGCCCCCTCTACCTCTGCCCTTGCTCCCTGGTGCCCCCTCTGCCCTCGCTCCCTGGTGCCCCCTCCTCCTCTGCCCTCGCTCCCTGGTGCCCCCTCTGCCCCCTCCTCCTCTGCCCTCGCTCCCTGGTGCCCCCTCCTCCTCTGCCCTCGCTCCCTGGTGCCCCCTCTGCCCCCTCCTCCTCTGCCCTCGCTCCCTGGTGCCCCCTCCTCCTCTGCCCTCGCTCCCTGGTGCCCCCTCTGCCCCCTCCACCTCTGCCCTCGCTCCCTGGTGCCCCCTCCTCCTCTGCCCTCGCTCCCTGGTGCCCCCTCTGCCCCCTCCTCCTCTGTCCTCTCTACCTGGTGCCCCCTCCTCCTCTGCCCTCGTTCCCTGGTGCCCCCTCTGCCCCCTCCTCCTCTGCCCTCGCTCCCTGGTGCTCCCTCCTCCTCTGCCCTCGCTCCCTGGTGCCCCCTCCTCCTCTGCCCTCGCTCCCTGGTGCCCCCTCCTCCTCTGCCCTCGCTCCCTGGTGCCCCCTCCTCCTCTGCCCTCGCTCCCTAGTGCCCCCTCTGCCCCCTCCTCCTCTGCCCTCGCTCCCTGGTGCCCCCTCCTCCTCTGCCCTCGTTCCCTGGTGCCCCCATATATCACACGAGGTTGATAAATCCCATTGATCCCGTATTGACTGCAGCCATAAGAGTTTAGCGCGGTTGGAATGGACGGAGGAGAAGCTTTCACACAACTCACCGGAGACGTCTCCAGACTGAGCGGCTCCAGATGAGAGAATTTTATCAATTAAAAGACTTCAGAGACCTGTTGAGATTTGTCTTTAAATGAAGTTTAGTGAGAATATAATATATAGGAGGTGATCAGCTGCCGCCGCGGGGGTTTCCTCTGAGACTTCGCTAATTCTGATCTTTATTACATTGAATATCGCTCATTCCTGCAGTCGGCGTGCGGGAAAATAACAGGTTCGGGCGATTTTAATTAACAATAAGACGATGGACGACAAGGATCTGACTGCGACTAATGACAACTTCATCTACTGCAGAGGGCAAAGGTCATAATCCGACATCTACATGGAATGTACTGCATTATTCTGGAGCATATCCATACGATGAGGCCGGAGGGCACCGGGTATATATATATAATGAAGGAAAAATTATTATTAGTGGAGGGTCTGAGGGGTGGAGCTTGACACCTATCCTGTACTGATCCTGAGTTATATCCTGTATTATACTCCAGAGCTGTACTCACTATTCTACTGGTGAGGTCACTGTGTACATACATTACATTACTTATCCTGTACTGATCCTGAGTTATATCCTGTATTATACTCCAGAGCTGTACTCACTATTCTACTGGTGAGATCACTGTGTACATACATTACATTACTTATCCTGTACTGATCCTGAGTTATATCCTGTATTATACTCCAGAGCTGTACTCACTATTCTGCTGGTGAGGTCACTGTGTACATACATTACATTACTTATCCTGTACTGATCCTGAGTTATATCCTGTATTATACTCCAGAGCTGTACTCACTATTCTACTGGTGAGATCACTGTGTACATACATTACATTACTTATCCTGTACTGATCCTGAGTTATATCCTGTATTATACTCCAGAGCTGTACTCACTATTCTGCTGGTGAGGTCACTGTGTACATACATTACATTACTTATCCTGTACTGATCCTGAGTTATATCCTGTATTATACTCCAGAGCTGTACTCACTATTCTGCTGGTGAGATCACTGTGTACATACATTACATTACTTATCCTGTACTGATCCTGAGTTATATCCTGTATTATACTCCAGAGCTGTGCTCACTATTCTGCTGGTGAGGTCACTGTGTACATACATTACATTACTTATCCTGTACTGATCCTGAGTTATATCCTGTATTATACTCCAGAGCTGTACTCACTATTCTGCTGGTGAGATCACTGTGTACATACATTACATTACTTATCCTGTACTGATCCTGAGTTATATCCTGTATTATACTCCAGAGCTGTGCTCACTATTCTGCTGGTGAGGTCACTGTGTACATACATTACAATACTGATCCTGTAGTGATCCTGAGTTATATCCTGTATTATACTCCAGAGCTGTACTCACTATTCTGCTGGTGAGGTCACTGTGTACATACATTACATTACTTATCCTGTACTGATCCTGAGTTATATCCTGTATTATACTCCAGAGCTGCACTCAATATTCTGCTGGTGAGATCACTGTGTACATACATTACATTACTTATCCTGTACTGATCCTGAATTATACTCTGTATTATACCCCAGAGCTGCACTCACTATTCTGCTGGTGAGGTCACTGTGTACATACATTACATTACTTATCCTGTACTGATCCTGAGTTATATCCTGT
Organism: Hyla sarda; assembly: GCF_029499605.1. NCBI lineage: Eukaryota > Metazoa > Chordata > Amphibia > Anura > Hylidae > Hyla > Hyla sarda. Next base: position 190,722,111 of record NC_079197.1, on the reverse strand, counting down.
ATTATACTCCAGAGCTGCACTCAATATTCTGCTGGTGAGATCACTGTGTACATACATTACATTACTTATCCTGTACTGATCCTGAATTATACTCTGTATTATACCCCAGAGCTGCACTCACTATTCTGCTGGTGAGATCACTGTGTACATACATTACTTATCCTGTACTGTTCTTGAGTTATATTCTGTATTATACCCCAGAGCTGAACTCACTATTCTGCTGGTGAGATCACTGTGTACCTACATTACATTACTTATCCTGTACTGATCCTGAGTTATATCCTGTATTATACCCCAGAGCTGTACTCACTATTCTGCTGGTGAGGTCACTGTGTACATACATTACATTACTTATCCTGTACTGATCCTGAGTTATATCCTGTATTATACTCCAGAGCTGTACTCACTATTCTGCTGGTGAAGTCACTGTGTACATACATTACATTACTTATCCTGTACTGATCCTGAGTTATATCTTGTATTATACCCCAGAGCTGTACTCACTATTCTGCTGGTGAGGTCACTGTGTACATACATTACATTACTTATCCTGTACTGATCCTGAGTTATATCCTGTATTATACTCCAGAGCTGCACTCACTATTCTGCTGGTGAGGTCACTGTGTACATACATTACTGATCCTGTACTGATCCTGAGTTATATCCTGTATTATACTCCAGAGCTGTACTCACTATTCTGCTGGTGAGGTCACTGTGTACATACATTACATTACTTATCCTGTACTGATCCTGAGTTATATCCTGTATTATACTCCAGAGCTGCACTCACTATTCTGCTGGTGAGGTCACTGTGTACATACATTACTGATCCTGTACTGATCCTGAGTTATATCCTGTATTATACTCCAGAGCTGTACTCACTATTCTGCTGGTGAGGTCACTGTGTACATACATTACATTACTTATCCTGTACTGATCCTGAGTTATATCCTGTATTATACTCCAGAGCTGTACTCACTATTCTGCTGGTGAGATCACTGTGTACATACATTACTGATCCTGTACTGATCCTGAGTTATATCCAGTATTATACCCCAGAGCTGTACTCACTATTCTGCTGGTGAGGTCACTGTGTACATACATTACATTACTTATCCTGTACTGTTCCTGAGTTATATCCTGTATTATATTCCAGAGCTGCACTCACCGTTCTGCTGGTGAGGTCACTGTGTACATACATTTCATTACTGATCCTGTACTGATCCTGAGTTATATCCTGTATTATACTCCAGAGCTGTACTCACTATTCTGCTGGTGAGGTCACTGTGTACATACATTACATTACTTATCCTGTACTGATCCTGAGTTATATCCTGTATTATTCTCCAGAGCTGCACTCACTATTCTGCTGGTGAGGTCACTGTGTACATACATTACATTACTTATCCTGTACTGATCCTGAGTTATATCCAGTATTATACCCCAGAGCTGCACTCACTATTCTGCTGGTGAGGTCACTGTGTACATACATTACATTACTTATCCTGGACTGATCCTGAGTTATATCCAGTATTATACCCCAGAGCTGTACTCACTATTCTGCTGGTGAGGTCACTGTGTACATACATTACATTACTTATCCTGTACTGATTCTGATTATACTTTATTATACATAATACATGACTCAGGGTTCTTGCTCTGAATAAGCATGGGTTGCTGGATGATTTGAGCTCTGCTGACATGAACTTTAAATAATAATAAAATGTACTTGAAAAGTTGTCCAACCAGTGTCCGAGCATGCAGGGAGTTTTAGTTTTGCAACAGCTGGAGGCACCCTGGTATGGAAACACTTCTTCTTTTAGTGGTGGATTCTAAATAATGAATATATGATAAAAGAAGGTACAATACTGCATGTAGGTGAAGTGTAGAACATTCAATAATGTTATATGGGCCGCGGTAATCGTACCGTCTATCCTGCGGCGGTGGCATCAGAGCAGCGTCAGGGCCCCGCAGAGCATTGCACGTGCGGCCGACAATGTTTCCTCTAATCACCTTTTTTTCTTTGTGTCCCTTGAAGTCCCTCGGGTGTTTTTGGAAAGAATCAAAATTGAATTTTCTATCTTGGGGTCGGTTTTATTTCTATGTTGTTTCGGTAACGCACACTGAGCAGACACTGCGCCACGTCACCCGCTGCTAGAGAAGACGCCGCTCAACATCCAGGTAATTAGGGGAGATTAGCTGCGAGGAAAGGACCGGCTTTATGATGTGAAGAAAAGTGTGAAAATAGGGAAGTGAGATGTGTGCAGCAAAAAGGAAAACCTAAACCGGCCCTATAGAAGAGGGAAGGGTCGGCCAAGGGCTGTCTGGGCTTGCTGGGAGTTGTAGTTTTGTAACATCTGGAGGCATACTGGTTGAGAAACACTGATCTGCAGAATCAACCTGGTGGTACTGAACTGCAGCTGTGCCTCCTCCCTCCCCCTCCCTCACTCTGCTTTAACTAACTGAGATATAGGCAGGATGGGGGAGCGTGGAGGCACGGCTGCAGCAGCTCAGCAACACCCAGTTGACTTGTCAACTGATAACAAAGAAGCCACTTTACAAAGAGTGATCAGAAAAATTAAAAAGTATTTTTTTTTAATCTGATCTACAGCGCCTGGACCCAGCAGATTCCCTTTAAATCAGTCAAGGCTTCACAATTGTTCTATGATATACTGCCACCTATACTGTAGAGCAGTGATCCCCAAACTCTGGGTCTCCAGATGGTGCAAAACTACAACTCCAAGCATGCCCGGACAGCCGTTGGCTGTCCGGGCATGCTGGAAGTTGTAGTTTTGGAACATCTGGAGGTCTGCAGTTTGAAGACCACTGCTTTAGGGCTACACACAACCCCCTGAAAATGGCAGATCACCTCTCAACAAGACACAGAGAGATAACTGAAGCTGCATCTCCCTCCTCCCTATTACTATTGACTGTATTGCTTTCGGCCAGTGTTTCCCAACCTGCAAATACACTGCCCAAAATCATAAAGTGAACGCTAAGATAACACATTGTAGATCTGAATGAACTAATCGTATGAAATCCTTTCCTCTTTACATAGTTGAATGCGCTGACAACAAAATCACACAAAAATTATCAATGGAAATCATTAACCCATGGAGGTCTGGATATGGAGTCACACTCAAAATCACAGTGGAAAACCCCACTACAGGCCGATCCAACTTTATGTAATGTCCTTAATACAAGTCCCAATGAGGCTCAGTAGTGTGTGTGGCCTCCACGTGCCCGTATGACCTCCCTACAACGCCTGGGAATGCTCCTGATGGAGGTGGAGGATGGTCTCCTGAGGGATGTCCTCCAAGACCTGGACTAAAGCATCCGCCAACTCCTGGACAGTCTGTGGGGAATGGAGCGAGACGTCCCAGATGTGCTCAATCGGATTCAGGGGAACGGGCGGCCAGTCCATAGCATCAATGCCTTCCTCTTGTAGGAACTGCTGACACACTCCAGCCACATGAGGTCTAGCATTGTCTTGAATTAGGAGGAACCCAACCGCACCAGCATATGGTCTCACAAGGGGTCTGAGGATCTCATCACGGTACCTAATGGCAGTCAGGCTACCTCTGGCAAGCACATGGAGGGCTGTGCGGCCCCCAAAGAAATGCCACCCCACACCATTACTGACCCACCGCCAAACTGGTCATGCTGGAGGAGGTTGCAAGCAGCAGAACATTCTCCACGGCGTCTCCAGACTCTGTCACGTCTGTCACATGTGCTCAGTGTGAACCTGCTTTCATCTGTGAAGAGCACAGGGCACCAGTGGGGAATTTGCCAATCTTGGTGTTCTCTGGCAAATGCCAAACGTCCTGCACGGTGTTGGGCTGTAAACACAACCCCCACTTGGGGACGTCGGGCCCTCATACTACCCTCATGTAGTCTGTTTCTGAACGTTTGAGTAACATAGTTCATGAGGTTGAAAAAAGACCAGAGTCCATCAAGTTCAACCTATATCCCTAATGAGTCCCTACTGAGTTGATCCAGAGGGAGGCAAAAAAAACCTCATACTAGAGGTAAAAATTTCTTCCCGACTCCACATGCACATTTGTGTCCTGCTGGAGGTCATTTTGCAGGGCTCTGGCAGTGCTCCTCCTGCTCCTCCTTGCACAATGGTGGATGTAGCGGTCTTGCTGCTGGGTTGTTGTCCTCCTACGGCCTCCTCCACGTCTCCTGATGTACTGGCCTGTCTCCTGGTAGCGCCTCCATGCTCTGGACACTACGCTGACAGACCCAGCAAACCTTCTTGCCACAGCTCACATTGATGTGCCATCCTGGATGAGCTGCACTACCTGAGCCACTTGTGTGGGTTGTAGACTCCATCTCATGCTACCACTAGAGTGAAAGCACCGCCAGCATTCAAAAGTGACCAAAACATCAGCCAGGAAGCATAGGAACTGAGAAGTGGTCTGTGGTCACCACCTGCAGAACCACTCCTTTATTGGGGGTGTCTTGCTTATTGCCTATAATTTCCACCTGTTGTCTGTTCCATGTGAAATTGATGTCAATCAGTGTTCTTCCTGAGTGGACAGTGGGATTTCACACTAGTGTCAGTGACTTGGAGTTACATTGTGTAAGTGTTCCCTTTATTTTTTTGAGCAGTGTATATCATCAGCACAACAAGTGGCCGCAGGAGACTGTAGGAGGAGAAGACGACAGCTCTATTAATCAGTATAAATGCTGCTGAGAAATAATCACTAAGCGTGTTTCATGCCTGCACCCTGGAGTTGGGCGCTGCTTCTCCTTGGTTGACAAACTGTCTGTGAGTTCAATAACTGATTCCTCCGACCAAGGAAAACCACACGAATCACAGCCATGATAAAAATAAATAGATAAATAGATTCTATCAGTTCCTCATGATGCCGGACTATGAGATATTACTGTAGTGATACATTGTAGCTATGGTTGTATATGTCTGATAGATGAGGAGCTGATATATTAGTGAGAGTATTGACTATTAGATGTTACTGTAGTGATATATTGTATCTATGACTGTATCTGTCTATATTATTGGGGGCACCTACTGTACATTAGTGAGAGTACTGACTATTAGATGTTACTGTAGTGATACATTGTATCTATGACTGTATCTGTCTATATCATTGGGGGCACCTACTGTACATTAGTGAGAGTATTTACTATTAGATGTTACTGTAGTGATACATTGTATCTATGACTGTATCTGTTTATATCATTGGGAGCACCTACTGTACATTAGTGAGAGTATTTACTATTAGATGTTACTGTAGTGATACATTGTATCTATGACTGTATCTGTCTATATCATTGGGGGCACCTACTGTACATTAGTGAGAGTACTGACTATTAGATGTTACTGTAGTGATTTATACATTGTAGCTATGACTGTATCTGTCTATATCATTGGGGGCACCTACTGTACATTAGTGAGAGTATTTACTATTAGATGTTACTGTAGTGATACATTGTATCTATGACTGTATCTGTCTATATCATTGGGGGCACCTACTGTACATTAGTGAGAGTATTTACTATTAGATGTTACTGTAGTGATACATTGTATCTATGACTGTATCTGTTTATATCATTGGGAGCACCTACTGTACATTAGTGAGAGTATTTACTATTAGATGTTACTGTAGTGATACATTGTATCTATGACTGTATCTGTCTATATCATTGGGGGCACCTACTGTACATTAGTGAGAGTACTGACTATTAGATGTTACTGTAGTGATTTATACATTGTAGCTATGACTGTATCTGTCTATATCATTGGGGGCACCTACTGTACATTAGTGAGAGTACTGACTATTAGATGTTACTGTAGTGATACATTGTAGCTATGACTGTATTTGTCTATATTATTGGGAGCACCTACTGTACATTAGTGAGAGTACTGACTATTAGATGTTACTGTAGTGATTTATACATTGTAGCTATGACTGTATCTGTCTATATTATTGGGAGCACCTACTGTACATTAGTGAGAGTATTTACTATTAGATGTTACTGTAGTGATACATTGTATCTATGACTGTATCTGTCTATATCATTGGGGGCACCTACTGTACATTAGTGAGAGTACTGACTATAAGATACATTGTAGCTATGACTGTATTTGTCTATATTATTGGGGGCACCTACTGTACATTAGTGAGAATATTTACTATTAGATGTTACTGTAGTGATACATTGACTGTATCTGTCTATATTATTGGGAGCACCTACTGTACATTAGTGAGAGTACTGACTATTAGATGTTACTGTAGTGATTTATACATTGTAGCTATGACTGTATCTGTCTATATTATTGGGAGCACCTACTGTACATTAGAGAGAGTACTGACTATAAGATACATTGTAGCTATGACTGTATTTGTCTATATTATTGGGAGCACCTACTGTACATTAGTGAGAATATTTACTATTAGATGTTACTGTAGTGATACATTGTATCTATGACTGTATCTGTCTATATCATTGGGGGCACCTACTGTACATTAGTGAGAGTATTTACTATAAGATGTTACTGTAGTGATTTATACATTGTAGCTATGACTGTATCTGTCTATATTATTGGGGGCACCTACTGTACATTAGTGAGAGTACTGACTATGGTCCAATGTTTTGTATACAATGACCTTCTCATATGTTACATACATAAGGTAAGTCAACCACATGTACCTACAGAATCTGGCAGCCATGACCCATTTAGGATGACATTCTGCTAGTCAAGCTGTAAGAGTCTTTAATGTGGATTTCCGATGACAGTAAGAAGCCCCCGGGGAGTCTTCAGCCTCTGGAACACGAACAACAGCAACGGAGGAAGCTAAAGTGCTGCGAAAGCTTCAGACTCCATTACGACAAAGAACCGTCTACAGCGAGACTGTATCCCACATTAGATACTCCGGATCACAATATTACATGATCAACAACGCAGTGTCATCGGTATCACATTTGTTAGGATTAGATACACTGGCTCAGCAGACAGTATCTCACATAATAGACTTAGATACATCATTTTATCAGACTGTATCCCACATTAGATACTCCGTATCACAATATTACATGATCAACAACACAGTGTCATCGGTATCACAATTGTTAGGATTAGATACACTGGCTCAGCAGACAGTATCTCACATAATAGACTTAGATACATCATTTTATCAGACTGTATCCCACATTAGATACTCCGTATCACAATATTACATGATCAACAATACAGTGTCATTGGTATCACATTTGTTAGGATTAGATACACTGGCTCAGCAGACAGTATCTCACATAATAGACTTAGATGCATCATTTTATCAGACTGTATCCCACATTAGATACTCCGTATCACAATGTTACATGATCAACAACGCAGTGTCATCGGTATCACATTTGTTAGGATAAGATACACTGGCTCAGCAGACAGTATCTCACATAATAGACTTAGATACATCATTTTATCAGACAGTATCCCACATTAGATACTCCGTATCACAATATTACATGATCGACAACACAGTGTCATCGGTATCACAATTGTTAGGATTAGATACACTGGCTCAGCAGACAGTATCTCACATAATAGACTTAGATACATCATTTTAACAGACTGTATCCCACATTAGATACTCCGTATCACAATGTTACATGATCAACAACGCAGTGTCATTGGTATCACATTTGTTAGGATTAGATACACTGGTTCAGCAGACAGTATCTCACATAATAGACTTAGATACATCATTTTAGCAGACTGTATCCCACATTAGATACTCCGGATCACAATATTACATGATCAACAACGCAGTGTCATTGGTATCACATTTGTTAGGATTAGATACACTGGCTCAGCAGACAGTATCTCACATAATAGACTTAGATACATCATTTTATCAGACTGTATCCCACATTAGATACTCCGGATCACAATATTACATGATCAACAACGCAGTGTCATTGGTATCACATTTGTTAGGATTAGATACACTGGCTCAGCAGACAGTATCTCACATAATAGACTTAGATACATCATTTTATCAGACAGTATCACACATGTTAAAGGGGTACTCCGCCCCTAGACATCTCATCCCCTATGCAAAGGACAGGAGATAAGATGTCTGATCGCCACGGTCCCGCCGCTGGGGACTTCTGCGATCTTGGCTGCGGCACCCCAGACATCCGGTGCACGGAACGAACTTCACTCCGTGCCGGATGACTGGCGATGTGGGACGGAGGCTAGTGACATTACGGTCACGCCCCGCTCGTGACATCGTGGCCATGCCCCATCAATGCAAGCCTATGGGAGGGGGCGTTTCACGCCCCCTCCCATAGACTTGCATTGAGGGGGCGTGGCCGTGACATCACGAGCGGGGAATGGCTGTGACGTCATGAGCCTCAGACTTTACAACCGACGCTGTAAACGAACGCTGTGTGCAGCAGGGAGATTGCGGGCGTCCTCAGCGGCGGGACCCCCACGATCAGACATATTATCTCTTATCCTTTAGATAGGGGATAAGATGTCTAAGGGTGGAACACCCCTTTAAAGGGGTTATCCAGGAAAAAACTTTTTTTATATATATCAACTGACTCCAGAAAGTTAAACAGATTTGTAAATTACTTCTATTAAAAAAAATCTTAATCCTTTCAGTACTTATGAGCTTCTGAAGTTAAAGTTGTTCTTTTCTGTCTAAGTGCTCTCTGATGACGCATGTGTCGGGAAACGCCCAGTTTAGAAGCAAATCCCTATAGCAAACCTCTTTTAAACTGGGCGTTTCCCGAGACAGGTGTCATCAGAGAGCACTTAGACAGAAAAGAACAACCTTAACTTCAGAAGCTCATGAGTACTGAAAGGATTAAGATTTTTTAATAGAAATAATTTACAAATCTGTTTAACCTTCTGGAGCCAGTTGATTTATATATATATATATATATATATATATATATATATATAAAGTTTTTTCCTGGAATACACCTTTAAGCTTAGATACAGCAGCTGTAGGCCCTGGGGTCAGCAGAAGTATCACACATTATAGGCTTAGATACACTAAAAAGAGGCCTTTCCCTAGAGATTAGGATGTTGGCTCTGATGCCCTTGTGTTCGGGGTTCTTCTTGAAGTCTCCATTGTTGCCCCTTGTGTCCTCCAGATCTCCTTTTAGTATTGTTTGCCCCTCTGCCCCCTCTTTGGGGGGTAATTGGATGCCCGATACCAATCAAGTCCTGTCAGACCAATGCCTCCTCCTCGCCTTCAAAGAGCTTTAACACATCCAAGGTGGCATTTTATGTTGTAGTAAAGCGCTAATCCGCGCGGATAAAGACGACTAAAAATAAACAGGACGTGAATGGCGGAACGCGGCTTCTATTGTCATTTCTGCAGCCTCGGGCGCCACAAGAATCGTATTTATAGCATCAATTAATTAGATGATGGAGCTTTGATTCCTATTTGATCTATGTGGGGAGACGAGTGATTGATGCCGGGGAGCGTGCGCGGCTGTCAGACGCATCAAACAAGGATCCGGCTTGTTTGTATAAAAGTAGTTAAGACAATAACCCGGTAATGAAAGGCGGAGGAGACGAGACGCCATCGCTACTTTTTTGATTTTTTTTTTCTGTCTGCTCTGATTAAATTGTCGTGAACCTTAATTGACTATTTACTTATTCACCATGAAATTATGTTTCAGAAACTTTTCAAAGAGTGTATTGAGATTTTAAAGGGGTACTCCACTGGAAGACATTATTATTATTATTATTATTATTATTATTATTATTATTATTATTATTAAATCAATTGGTGTCAGAAAGTTAAGCAGGTTTGTAAATTACTTCTATTAAAAAATCTTAATCCTTCCAGTACTTATCAGCTGCGGTATACTACAGAGGAAGTTGTGTAGTTCTTTCCAGTCTGACCACAGTGCTCTCTGCTGCCACCTCTGTCCATGTCAGGAACTGTCCAGAGCAGGAGAGGTTTGCTATGGGGATTTGTTCCTACTCTGGACAGTTCCTGACATGGACAGAGGTGTCAGCAGAGAGGAATGTGGTCAGACAGAAAGGAAATTCAAAAAGAAAAGAACTACCTGCGGATCATACAGCAGGTGATAAGTACTGGAAGGATTAAGATTTTAAAATAGAAGTAATTTACAAATCTTTCTGGCACCAGTTGATTTAAAAAAAAAAAAAAAAGTTTTCCATCGGAGTACCCCTTTAAGGTTAGGGTCGTCTGTAGGAAAGATAATTCCCCATTACAGGTCAAACAACCATACAGCCCCCTCCCCCCCCTCTTTATTGGTGAATGCAGCGTTGTCCTATAGCGCTGGGGTCGGGGGTCAAGTCCTGGGAAAAAAAAATGAGGGAACTCAAGATTTCCACTCAAGGGACGGTCCTGCAGAACTCCTACTAATGGGAATGTGGGGAAAAGTGCAGGAACTCAGTTCCCGTTGCATTCCTGCAGGACTTTAGCCCTGGCTGGGGTTCTGGGTTTAAATCTTATGTCCTCTTTTCTGTTAGCTCAGTCTCCAGTCCTTATATCTCCTCTCCTGATAGCTTAGTCTCCAGCCTTTATATCTCATCTCTTGATGGCTCAGTCTCCAGTTCATATCTCTCCTATCCTGATGGCTCAATCTCCAGCCCTTATCTCTCTTCTTGTGACAGCTCAGTCTCCAGCCCTTATGTTTCCTCTCCTGACACTTCAGTCTCTACTCAAGCCATTATTTGTCCTCTCCTGATAGCTCAGTTTCCAGCCATGTTTTCACCTCTTATGGCTCAGTCTCCAGCCCTTACCTCTCCAATCCTTATGGCTCAGTTTTCAGCCCTTATCACTTCTATCCTGGTGGCTCAGTTTTCAGCCCTTATCTCTCCTATCCTGATGGCTCAGTCTTCAGCCCTTATTACCTCTATCCTGATGGCTCAGTTTTCAGCCTTTATCACTTCTATCCTGATGGCTCAGTTTTCAGCCCTTATCACTTCTATCCTGATGGCTCAGTTTTCAGCCCTTATCACTTCTATCCTGATGGCTCAGTTTTCAGCCCTTATCACTTCTATCCTGATGGCTCAGTTTTCAGCCCTTATCACTTCTATCCTGATGGCTCAGTTTTCAGCCCTTATCACTTCTATCCTTATGGCTCAGTTTTCAGCCCTTATCACTTCTATCCTGATGGCTCAGTTTTCAGCCCTTATCACTTCTATCCTGATGGCTCAGTTTTCAGCCCTTATCACTTCTATCCTGATGGCTCAGTTTTCAGCCCTTATCACTTCTATCCTGATGGCTCAGTTTTCAGCCCTTATCACTTCTATCCTTATGGCTCAGTTTTCAGCCCTTATCACTTCTATCCTGATGGCTCAGTTTTCAGCCCTTATCACTTCTATCCTGATGGCTCAGTTTCAGCCCTTATCTCTCCTATCCTTATGGCTCAGTTTTCAGCCCTTATCACTTCTATCCTGATGGCTCAGTTTTCAGCCCTTATCTCTCCTATCCTGATGGCTCAGTTTTCAGCCCTTATTACCTCTATCCTGATGGCTCAGTTTTCAGCCTTTATCACTTCTATCCTGATGGCTCAGTTTTCAGCCCTTATCACTTCTATCCTGATGGCTCAGTTTTCAGCCCTTATCACTTCTATCCTGATGGCTCAGTTTTCAGCCCTTATCACTTCTATCCTGATGGCTCAGTTTTCAGCCCTTATCACTTCTATCCTGATGGCTCAGTTTTCAGCCCTTATCACTTCTATCCTTATGGCTCAGTTTTCAGCCCTTACCTCTCCTATCCTTATGGCTCAGTTTTCAGCCCTTATCTCTTCTATCCTGATGGCTCAGTCAGAGGCCATTTTGTTGTGGTTACAGTAAATAAAGCTTATGTTCTTGTACACATTACTTTGCATGTGCGGCATATTTTCTGAACGCTTCTTGTAGTTTTTTCTTCCCCTTATTTGACACATCCAGTAAATGTTTCCCCTCTATCCCTGTGTTCTCAGAGCCCTTTGGGCCCCCGGTATCTGTAGATGTCGTCGGCCCCATCTCAATGCCTTCATTCTCTCTTACAGTTCATCCGTCATTCGCAGAAGTTTCTTCTCTTGATTTAATTTGCGCACGAGAATGTCTTAACATTTCTATAGTTGACATACAGGATATAGAAAAACAAAATAAACAGTTGTGCGTCCCATCTGTTCGTGCTGTTCTACGTATACATCACGCGCTCTCCAGCTTTCTCGCGTTCACACGTTTTATTATATCGTCATTTCTACAGAAAATATATCCGTGGCGTCTAACGGAGCCAGAGAAGCTTTACAAGGACGTCCGGTGTAATCAATATCGGGAACATTACACGACTATATACCCTATGTACTATATACCCTATGTACTATATACCCTATGTACTATATACCCTATGTCAGTGGTCTCCAAACTGCGGCCCTCCAGATGTTGCAAAACTACAATTCCCAGCATGCCCGGACAGCCTTTGGCTGTCCGGGCATGCTGGGAGTTGTAGTTTTGCAACATCTGGAGGGCCGCAGTTTGGAGACCACTGCCCTATGTGGTAGCTTGTGGGTGTAGGGTATAGGTGGTGTAGCTGTGCAGTGATGAAAGGGTGTTGGATTAACCCTTAACTGTCGTGACGCCAGGGTGCGGGTTCTCCTCTGTATATTATATATCCTACCACCACCCGTCCCAGGAACAATAGGGAGGAATAAAGGATTGTCCAAAACCGGAATTTTAGTAAACTGAAGATAACTTTCCTGCAGATTTTATGCAGGTTAAACGTAGTAACAGTCTTTACAGAGGACCGGACTTTAGGCTCCTCACAGGTTTGGTTGGGACCTGGTTGGGCATTGATGCTTGATTGTGCTGTTCCACTGAATTTAGGGGTTTGATTTAGGTCCAGCAGTCACGTAGGATTAGGATTGAGTTGGATTTTAGCAGGCTTCAGGCCTAGATTTGTCTTGGAAGTATTCACAGAGCTGTCAGTCCTATTACAAAGCATTGTGGTACATCACGTGACATGAGCACCTGACCTGGAAGGTCCTTAACCTTAGCAGAACAATATAATTATTAATCATGTGAACTAAGGTCCTGGAAGGAATATTTACACTATACAATATACAAAATATACATAAAATGAAAGAAGGAAGAGGCGACTAGGGGTTATCACACTAAGAGACTCCTATCAGGGCGGAGGAACTCTGACTTTGGGGACCTACCACACAAGGGACAGTACATGTACAGTACCGGGACACCACACCTGCCTCTTCATTCCTGGACATTTTCATTTTCCTGGTGCAGGAGAATTCCGTCAGGCAACGATGGTTGTAGAGAGGAACCCGATGGCCGTAGAGGCAAAAAAGCCGGAGCATGACCACGAGGGCGGCCATTATGCTGTATCCGCTCTGTATGTCTGCCATATTTGCTGATGAGGCTTCTGCATATACATCACTTGGGTCTATAGTCACCCAACAGGCCATAGAGTAGAGTAGTTAAAGGGGTATTTGGGATTTCTGGTTCTTTAAATATTAGACAGGAGCAGCAAAGTTAGTCTAGTTACTAAAATCCTTCACTTACCTGTGTTTGGTGGCTGATATCAAAATGCTTTGTCCTTCATTTCCCCGGATCTTCTGCAGCCTACAAAATGAGTGTTGTCTCGGATCTTTCCCAGCTTGCTGTGCGGCCCCAGACAATACATCACAAGGTGCTGAAAGGGGGCTTGGCTGTGCCGTCTGTTGTGTGTGAAGCCCCCCCCCCCCCCGATGACCTTACCGATGCACATGTGCGTGCATTCATCCTCATCACACAGATCCACACAGGGAGGCCACAAAATCGGGAAGTAGCCAGTTCCCAAAAGCCAGCAGCTTGATGGAGGACACAGGACACGGCCGTTTACCACCAACACAAGCACAGATCCTTGGTAAACATGTCTATTACTGTATGACACTTAAAGCGTACCTGTCATAGTGCCAAAAAAAAAAAAGTGATATGTTACTCAGTACCTAATCCTGACCATGTACATCTAATTTTTATGTGTCTAGGACCTATATATCCCTAACAAATAGCCTTTATATGTTGCTCAACTGCTTTTTCTTCTTTGCCTTGTGGAGGGGGCGTGTCCATCTCTCTCCCTCACTGTGATGACTCATCTTCTCTGATTCTGGGAGCAGCCTGGCAGTCTGCAAATCACTGCACAGTAGTTTTTATGCATACATTTTCTAGCTGTTCCTAGTAAAGCTGGATGCTAATCAACATAGCTGTCACCATGTGTGTTATTCAGCTTTCACAGACTCCTGAATGTCTAATCAGCTTCTTTGTCATTCAGGAGTCCGAGAAAGCTTTGGCTGTTCGAGCATGCTGGGAGTTGTAGTTCAGGAACATCTGAAGGCTGCAGTGGTGCAGTGGTGATCTCCTATACTTGATACCAACACACTTTACGGCCGGAATCCAGAATGCTGCAAAATACAGAGTAGTCTGTCTACATAAAGACAGATGACCCCTAGTGGTGACTATTTTCGTTTTTTTGTTTTTTTTAGTAATATTTAATTTTTTTTAAATTAATGTATATTGAAAAACGTCATCTTATCAGTAGTACTACAAAATATAAAAAAGTTTTTCATAATGACAGTGCCTCTTTAATTACGGTATATAACACTACATTAATAACTTTGTATAACTGTGCCTCCAGCTGTTGCAAAACTACAACTCTTAGCATGCCCAGACAGCCGTGGGTCGGGCCTGGCCTCTAACAACGCCCGGGACCCGTGGTTAATAGTGCGCAGCACTGATTGCGGTGCCGCGCGCTATTAACCCTTTAGACACGGCCTTCAAAGTTGAACGCCGCGTCTAAAGTGAAAGTAAATCATTGTCGGTTAGCTCAGGGGCTGTTTGGGATGTCTGAGGCGAAATCACGGCATCCCTAACAGCTGTGACACAGCAGGAGGGTCCCCTTACCTTGCCTCCTGGTGTCCGATCGCCAAATTACTGCTCTGTGCCTGGGATCCAGGCATGAGCAGTCAAGCGGCAGAATCATTGATCACTGGTTTCCTATGAGAAACCATTGATCAATGTAAAAGATCAGTGTGTGCAGTGTTATAGTCTCCTATGGGATAACAATGATCAGTGTAAATGATCAGTGTGTGCAGTGTTATAGTCTCCTATGGGATAACAATGATCAGTATAAGAGATCAGTGTGTGCAGTGTTATAGGTCCCTATGGGATAACAATGATCAGTATAAGAGATCAGTGTGTGCAGTGTTATAGCCCCTTATGGGATAACAATGATAAATGATCAGTGTGTGCAGTGTTATAGTCTCCTATGGGATCACAATTATCAGTGTAAAAGATCAGTGTGTGCAGTGTTATAGCCCCTTATGGGATAACAATGATAAATGATCAGTGTGTGCAGTGTTATAGTCTCCTATGGGATAACAATGATCAGTGTAAAAGATCAGTGTGTGCAGTGTTATAGTCTCCTATATATAAAATTGCAAAAAAAAAAGTGGAAAAAAAAGTGAATAAAGATTATTTAACTCCTTCCCTAATAAAAGTTTGAATCACCCCCCTTTTCACATTTAAAAAAAAAACTGTGTAAATAAAAATAAAAATAAACATATGTGGTATTGCCACATGCAGAAATGTCCAAATTATAAAAATATATTGTTAATTAAACCGCTCGGTCAATGGCGTGCGCGCAAAAAAATTCCAAAGTCCAAAATAGTGCACTTTTGGTCACTTTTTATATCATGAAAAAATGAATAAAAAGCGATAAAAAAGTCTGATCAATACAAAAATGGTACCGCTAAAAACTTCAGATCACGGCGCAAAAAATGAGCCCTCATACCGCCCCATACACGGAAAAATAAAAAAGTTATAGGGGTCAGAAGATGACAATTTTAAACGTATTAATTTTCCTGCATGTAGTTATGATTTTTTCCAGAAGTCCGACAAAATAAAACCTATATAAGTAGGGGATCATTATAACCATATGGACCTACAGAATACATATCAGGTAT
Source organism: Hyla sarda (assembly GCF_029499605.1). Taxonomy (NCBI): domain Eukaryota; kingdom Metazoa; phylum Chordata; class Amphibia; order Anura; family Hylidae; genus Hyla; species Hyla sarda. Next base: position 190,706,139 of record NC_079197.1, on the reverse strand, counting down.
CATCAGAGAGGATTTAGACAGAAAAGAACAACCTTAACTTCAGAAGCTCATAAGTAATGAAAGGATTAAGATTTTTTAATAGAAGTAATTTACAAATCTGTTTAACTTTCTGGAGCCAGTTGATATATATATAAAAAAAAGTTTTTTCCTGGAATACCCCTTTAAGGGGCCATACAGGGGCCACAATACAGTATAGAGTAAGAAAACGTAATGATCTTCTATCTAGAGCGCCATTGTGGGGGTCATCTTCGTGACATCAGCCCCCATCTCTGGACGGAGGCTGCAGTGTTGGTGTTTGTGCTATGTAGGACTATAATTCCCAGCAAGCCCAACTGCAATTTCTTTACATTTTGACATGAAGTAGCAAAAAAGCAGAAACGGCTAATAGTGTTGTGTAAGGAGGGACGAGTCCTGTATCTGAGGATGACGGCCCGGAGTTAGCCGCAATGCAGGACGCGCTGAGCTGTCTCATCCTCATCTCCCCTTCCGCGCCCGCGGCCTTTATCACCTGAGGGCGACTCCAGACAGCCTGGAGCCCGCATCCACCCGGCGATACAGCAAGAAGATAGTGCGTCCGCTGGCGCACCTGACACGGCTCTGCCATAACTGAACGTGGCCGCCTGCCGAACTTCCTGCAATCAATTCTCTAATTACGGCCATAACCCGAGGAGATTCATCATTGTCTCATTGTCCAACAAAACAGCGAAAGACGTGCGCTGCAGATAGAGAGAGCGCGGGACGTGTGATACTCTATAACGGTGGTCTCCAACCTGCGGACCTCCAGATGTAGCAAAACTACAACTCCCAGTATGCCCGGACAGCCAACGGCTGTCCGGGCATGTTGGGAGCTGTAGTTTTGCAACATCTGGAGGTCTGCAGGTTGAAGCCCACTGTTCTATAATATCACGGTGTAATATGGGATCACGGAGATAAGTGGAGATTGTTACATTTAGCCGGACGCTATTTCTATGGTTTTATTTTGGGGTCGCCATCTTTTATCTGTATTAAAGGGGTACTCCGGTGGAAAACTATTTTTTTTTAAATCAACAATAAAACAGGTTTATAAATTACTTCTATTTAAAAATCTTAATCCTTCCAGTACTTATCAGCCGCTGTATGCTTCACAGGAAGTTCTTTTCTTTTTGAATGTCTTTTCTGTCTGGCCACAGTGCTCTCTGCTGACACCTCTGTCCATGTCAGGAACTGTCCGGAGCAGGAGAGGTTTGCTATGGGGATTTGCTTCTACTCTGGACAGTTCCTGACATGGACAGAGGTGTCAGCAGAGAGCACTGCGGCCAGACAGAAAAGACATTCAAAAAGAAAAGAACTTCCTGTGGAGCATACAGAGGCTGATAAGTACTGGAAGGATTAAGATTTTTAAATAGAAGTAATTTATAAATCTGTTTAACTTTTTGGCACCAGTTGATTTAAAGGGGTAAACCCCCCCCCCCTATCCAAAGGATAGGGGATAAGATATCTGATCGCGGGGGTCCCGCCGCTGTATCGCCCATTATTACGCACAGATCGCGTTTGCTCTTTGCAGTAATGACAGCGGGGTGCTGCAGCCGAAATCCAGGGGGTCCCCAGCAGGATGTCTAGGGGCGGGGTACCCCTTTAAAAAAAAAATCCCCACCAGAGTACCCCTTTAATTCTGTGTGGACTCAGGGAGAACAAACGTAACGCACCAAAATAGTCGCATTGCTACAATTCCTGTCATACAGATCTGTAAATCATCACAGGGAGCATGAATGTGTTTCCTCCACTGCCCTATAAAAAGGCTCTCTGAGGATACTTTTGGGTAGTGTACCTCTTGGTGAGAGATTGCTGACGGCTAGTTATGACTCTATAACACTGAAAGATATTTTGACAAGTTGATAGATTTTGAGAGGTGGAGAAGCAGGATGGGCATTAGCGGTAAAATGAATTGCTGCCATATAGGCCTTTCTTACCGGACTGTTGGGCGCTGTTGGGAGCAGTGGTTACGTAGGGCGCAAACAGCGAACAGCTATCTTGTATCCAGGATAAAGGTGCCCGACAGGGTACTAGAGATTCCATGTATCCCACCCGTATGTCATCTTGTATCCAGGACAAAGGTGCCCAACAGGCTCCTAGTACCTCAATGTATCCCAAGCATAGAGGGCCCAACGTAGAGCCTCAATGTATCCCACCCGTATGTCATCTAGTAACCAGGATAAAGGTGCCCAACAGGGTACTAGAGATTCCATGTATCCCACCCGTATGTCATCTTGTATCCAGGCTCGAGGCACCCAACAGGCTCCTAGTACCTCAATGTATCCCAAACATAGAGGGCCCAACGTAGAGCCTCAATGTATCCCACCCGTATGTCATCTTGTATCCAGGATAAAGGTGCCCAACAGGGTACTAGAGATTCCATGTATCCCACCCGTATGTCATCTTGTATCCAGGCTCGAGGCACCCAACAGGCTCCTAGTACCTCAATGTATCCCAAGCATAGAGGGCCCAACGTAGAGCCTCAATGTATCCCACCCGTATGTCATCTTGTATCCAGGCAAGATATGGCCCACACTTTACTACAGCCTCAGTGGTTCCGTGCTTAGCAGTATGGTGGCTCAGTGGTTAGCAGAATGGTGGAGTAGTTAGCAGTATGATGGCTCAGTGGTTAGCAGCATGGTAGCTGAGTGGTTAGCAGTATATGGTGGCTCAGGGGTTAGTAGTATGGTAGCTGAGTGGTTAGCAGTATGATGGCTCAGTGGTAAGCAGTATGGTGGCTGAGTGGTTAGCAGTATGATGGCCCAGTGGTTAGCAACATGGTAGCTGAGTGGTTAGCAGTATGATGGCTCAGTGGTTAGCAGTATGGTAGCTGAGTGGTTAGCAGTATGATGGCTCAGTGGTTAGCAGCATGGTAGCTGAGTGGTTAGCAGTATGATGGCTCAGTGGTTAGCAGTATGGTAGCTGAGTGGTTAGCAGTATGATGGCTCAGTGGTTAGCAGCATGGTAGCTGAGTGGTTAGCAGTATGATGGCTCAGTGGTTAGCAGTATAGTAGCTGAGTGGTTAGCAGTATGATGGCTCAGTGGTTAGCAGTATGGTGGCTCAGTGGTTAGCAGCATGGTAGCTGAGTGGTTAGCAGTATTGTGGCTTAGTGGTTAGCAGTTTAGTGCCTGCGTGGTTAGCAGTATGGTGGCTCAGTGCTTAGCAGGATGATGGCTCAGTAGTTAGCAACATGGGGGTTCAGTGGCTAGCTGTATGGTGGCTCAGTGGTTAGCAGTATGATGGATTGGTGGTTAGCAGAATGGTGGCTCAGTGGTTAGCAGTATGGTGGCTCAGTGGCTAGCTGTATGGTGGCTCAGTGGCTAGCTGTATGATGGCTCAGTGGTTAGCAGAATGGTGGCTCAGTGGTTAGCAGTATGGTGGCTCAGTGGCTAGCTGTATGGTGGCTCAGTGGTTAGCAGAATGGTGGCTCATTGGTTAGCAGTATGGTGGCCCAGTGGTTAGCAGTATGGTGGCTCAGTGGCTAGCTGTATGATGGCTCAGTGGTTAGCAGAATGGTGGCTCAGTGGTTAGCAGTATAGTGGCTCAGTGGCTAGCTGTATTGTGGCTCAGTGGTTAGCAGAATGGTGGCTCATTGGTTAGCAGTATGGTGGCTCAGTGGTTAGCAGTATGATGGCTCAGTGGTTAGCAGAATGGTGGCTCAGTGGTTAGCAGAATGATGGCTCAGTGGTTAGCAGAATGGTGGCTCAGTGGTTAGCAATATAGGGGTTGAGTGGAAAGCAGCATGGTGGTTCAGTGCCTAGCAGTATAATGGTTCAGTGGCTAGCAGTATAATGGTTCAGTGGCTAGCAGTATAATGGTTCAGTGGCTAGCAGTATAATGGTTCAGTGGTTGGCAGTATAATGGTTCAGTGGCTAGCAGTATAATGGTTCAGTGGTTAGCAGTATAATGGTTTAGTGGTTAGCAGTATAATGGTTTAGTGGTTAGCAGTATAATGGTTCAGTGGTTAGCAGTATAATGGTTCAGTGGTTAGCAGTATAATGGTTCAGTGGCTAGCAATATAATGGTTCAGTGGTTAGCAGTATAATGGTTCAGTGGTTAGCAGTATAATGGTTCACTGGTTAGCAGTATAATGGTTCACTGGTTAGCAGTATAATGGTTCAGTGGTTAGCAGTATAATGGTTCAGTGGTTAGCAGTATAATGGCTCAGTGGTTAGCAGTATAATGGTTCAGTGGTTAGCAGAATGATGGCTCAGTGGTTAGCAGTATAATGGTTCAGTGGTTAGCAGTATAATGGTTCAGTGGTTAGCCGTATAATGGTTCAGTGGTTAGCAGTATAATGGTTCAGTGGTTAGCAGAATAATGGTTCAGTGGTTAGCAGTATAATGGTTCAGTGGTTAGCAGTATAATGGTTCAGTGGTTAGCAGTATAATGGCTCAGTGGTTAGCAGTATAATGGTTCAGTGGTTAGCAGAATGATGGCTCAGTGGTTAGCAGTATAATGGTTCAGTGGTTAGCCGTATAATGGTTCAGTGGTTAGCCGTATAATGGTTCAGTGGTTAGCAGTATAATGGTTCAGTGGTTAGCAGTATAATGGTTCAGTGGTTAGCAGTATGATGGTTCAGTGGTTAGCAGTATGATGGTTCAGTGGTTAGCAGTATAATGGTTCAGTGGTTAGCAGTATAATGGTTCAGTGGTTAGCAGTATAATGGTTCAGTGGTTAGCAGTATGATGGTTCAGTGGTTAGCAGTATAATGGTTCAGTGGTTAGCAGTATAATGGTTCAGTGGTTAGCAGTATAATGGTTCAGTGGTTAGCAGTATAATGGTTCAGTGGCTAGCAGTATAATGGTTCAGTGGTTAGCAGTATGATGGTTCAGTGGTCAGCAGTATAATGGTTCAGTGGTTAGCAGTATAATGGTTCAGTGGTTAGCAGTATAATGGTTCAGTGGTTAGCAGTATGATGGTTCAGTGGTTAGCATAGCATAGTTGCCTTGTACTGGGGTCCTGAGTTTCCTCCTTCATTCCCAAAACCTTCTGATAATTTATATTTTAGCTTCCTTATAGACTCAGACCAATGTAAGCAATAAACAGCTCTGCCCAGCGTCATGAAATATCTTGGTGCTGTATAAATATATAATTATTTGTTCTGTTTTTATTTATGTTTGTGTTTATTTTTTTTATGTTTTTTGTGTTGTTTAGTTGTATTGCATTTTTTGCATTATACTTATTTTTATGTATATGGTTTTATTTAGTATTTTACTTTTATTTTTTATGCTTTAAATTTCTTTCTTTTTCTTCTCGTTTTGCTTGACTCAGCTTTAGTTGTTGAATTTCTAATTGTTCCCAGCCCTGAGATGTCTCCATTACTTCTCCGAAATATTTATTCATCGCTGTGATTTACTGTAACATTTCCGCATCTACAGTAACGACTCCATAGACCTGTAACAGCGCAGTCTATAGATTAAATATGTATGTGTGTTATTATGGTTACACCGCGCTCCAGACTGGGAGGAGATTTGTTTTCTTTAGTCTTTTTGGTGGTTTGGTACTTGGTGAAGGAGTCCTGATATATTCCTGAGGAATTCCCAGCGACATAACGGAATCATTACAACTCTGACCCTTATCGGGGACAAATAAAGGATAAAACGTCTTGTCTGAGTAGTGTTTACATTCTACAATTAGGTTATTCCTCATACATTTCTCTGAATCCTGGTTTCCAAACATCTTTGAATTAAAGGGGTATTCCACCCATAGACCTGTTATCCCCTATTCAAAAGGATAAGGAATAAGATGTCTGATCTCGGGACTATTTACTACCTTTCCGTCTTTCATAACGTCTGATGCTAAGTGTCTGCTCCATTGCCTTAATTGTCCAATTCCTGTCGAATGTAAATCCTATAACCGACTTTATGTTCCTGCTGAACACTCTAGCTAGCAATTCAGCCATCTCCTATCAAGTTATTGACTATAACCCCGCCTACTTCACCAAAAGGAGTTACATAGTAGGAGAGAGATAGAGTTGGCTGAATTGCTGACTAGAGTGTATAGCAGGAACTGAAATCCATGACAGCATGTGCACTAGATGGTAAATGGCACAATAAAGTGAATAGAACAGACAGATAGTGAGATATATATATATATATATATATATATATATATATATGTATATAATTGTTCAGTAAAACTGTCTGTGTCAGGATCCGTCCAGATAAAAAGAGAATTTCAAAGGACAGAGTTGACAGAAGAGGATTCCTGCAAATATTCTTTCACCCAATAACAGAGGGGATGTGCCCAACCATAGGAACCATTGCCCACACTCTGTAGTGCGTCTATCCTCTGCAGTGCATCTATCCTGTGTAGTGTCTATCCTCTGTATTGTGTCTATCCTCTGTAGTGTATCTATCCTCTGTAGTGTATCTATCCTCTGTAGTGTATCTATCCTCTGTAGTGTGTCTATCCTCTGTATTGTGTCTATCCTCTGTAGTGTATCTATCCTCTGTAGTGTGTCTATCCTCTGTAGTGTCTATCCTCTGTAATGTGTCTATCCTCTGTAGTGTGTCTATCCTCTGTAATGTCTATCCTCTGTAGTGTGCCTATCCTCTGTAGTGTCTATCCTCTGTAGTGTGTCTATGCTCTGTAGTGTGTCTATCCTCTGTAGTGTCTATCCTCTGTAGTGTATCTATCCTCTGTAGTGTGTCTATCCTCTGTAGTGTCTATCCTCTGTAATGTGTCTATCCTCTGTAGTGTGCCTATCCTCTGTAATGTGTCTATCCTCTGTAGTGTCTATCCTCTGTAGTGTGCCTATCCTCTGTAGTGTCTATCCTCTGTAGTGTGTCTATGCTCTGTAGTGTGTCTATCCTCTGTAGTGTCTATCCTCTGTAGTGTGTCTATCCGCTGTAGTGTGCCTATCCTCTGTAGTGTGCTTATCCTCTGTAGTGTCTATCCTCTGTAGTGTGTCTATCCTCTGTAGTGTGCCTATCCTCTGTAGTGTGCCTATCCTCTGTAGTGTCCATCTTCTGTAGTGCCTATCCTCTGTAGTGTGTCTATCCTCTGTAGTGTCTATCCTCTGTAGTGTGTCTATCCTCTGTAGTGTGTCTATCTTCTGTAGTGTGTCTATCCTCTGTAGTGTGCCTATCCTCTGTAGTGTGCATATCCTCTGTAGTGTCTATCCTCTGTAGTGTGTCTATCCTCTGTAGTGTACATCCTCTGTAGTGTCTATCCTCTGTAGTGTGTCTATCCTCATTAGTGTCTATCCTCTGTAGTGTCTATCCTCTGTAGTGTATATATCCTCTGTAGTGTATATATCCTCTGTAGTGTGTCTATCCTCTGTAGTGTGTCTATCCTCTGTAGTGTCTATCCTCTGTAATGTGTCTATCCTCTGTAGTGTGTCTATCCTCTGTAGTGTGTCTATCCTCTGTAGTGTCTATCCTCTGTAATGTGTCTATCCTCTGTAATGTGTCTATCCTCTGTAGTGTGTCTATCCTCTGCAGTGCATCTATCCTGTGTAGTGTCTATCCTCTGTAGTGTGTCTATCCTCTGTATTGTGTCTATCCTCTGTAGTGTATCTATCCTCTGTAGTGTGTCTATCCTCTGTAGTGTCTATCCTCTGTAATGTGTCTATCCTCTGTAATGTGTCTATCCTCTGTAGTGTGCCTATCCTCTGTAGTGTCTATCCTCTGTAGTGTGTCTATGCTCTGTAGTGTGTCTATCCTCTGTAGTGTCTATCCTCTGTAGTGTATCTATCCTCTGTAGTGTGTCTATCCTCTGTAGTGTCTATCCTCTGTAGTGTGTCTATCCGCTGTAGTGTGCCTATCCTCTGTAGTGTGCTTATCCTCTGTAGTGTCTATCCTCTGTAGTGTGTCTATCCTCTGTAGTGTGCCTATCCTCTGTAGTGTGCCTATCCTCTGTAGTGTCCATCTTCTGTAGTGCCTATCCTCTGTAGTGTGTCTATCCTCTGTAGTGTCTATCCTCTGTAGTGTGTCTATCCTCTGTAGTGTGTCTATCTTCTGTAGTGTGTCTATCCTCTGTAGTGTGCCTATCCTCTGTAGTGTGCATATCCTCTGTAGTGTCTATCCTCTGTAGTGTGTCTATCCTCTGTAGTGTACATCCTCTGTAGTGTCTATCCTCTGTAGTGTGTCTATCCTCATTAGTGTCTATCCTCTGTAGTGTCTATCCTCTGTAGTGTCTATCCTCTGTAGTGTATATATCCTCTGTAGTGTATATATCCTCTGTAGTGTGTCTATCCTCTGTAGTGTGTCTATCCTCTGTAGTGTCTATCCTCTGTAATGTGTCTATCCTCTGTAGTGTGTCTATCCTCTGTAGTGTGTCTATCCTCTGTAGTGTCTATCCTCTGTAATGTGTCTATCCTCTGTAATGTGTCTATCCTCTGTAGTGTGTCTATCCTCTGCAGTGCATCTATCCTGTGTAGTGTCTATCCTCTGTAGTGTGTCTATCCTCTGTATTGTGTCTATCCTCTGTAGTGTATCTATCCTCTGTAGTGTGTCTATCCTCTGTAGTGTCTATCCTCTGTAATGTGTCTATCCTCTGTAATGTGTCTATCCTCTGTAGTGTGTCTATCCTCTGTAGTGTCTATCCTCTGTAGTGTGTCTATGCTCTGTAGTGTGTCTATCCTCTGTAGTGTGTCTATCCTCTGTAGTGTGCCTATCCTCTGTAGTGTGCTTATCCTCTGTAGTGTCTATCCTCTGTAGTGTCTATCCTCTGTAGTGTGTCTATCCTCTATAGTGTGCCTATCCTCTGTAGTGTGCCTATCCTCTGTAGTGTCCATCTTCTGTAGTGCCTATCCTCTGTAGTGTGTCTATCCTCTGTAGTGTCTATCCTCTGTAGTGTTTCTATCCTCTGTAGTGTGCCTATCCTCTGTAGTGTGCATATCCTCTGTAGTGTGTCTATCCTCTGTAGTGTGTCTATCCTCTGTAGTGTACATCCTCTGTAGTGTCTACCCTCTGTAGTGTGTCTATCCTCATTAGTGTCTATCCTCTGTAGTGTGTCTATCCTCTGTAGTGTCTATCCTCTGTAGTGTATATATCCTCTGTAGTGTATATATCTCTGTAGTGTGTCTATCCTCTGTAGTGTGTCTATCCTCTGTAGTGTCTATCCTATGTAGTGTCTATCCTCTGTAGTGTCTATCCTCTGTAGCGTCTATCCTCTGTAGTGTCTATCCTCTGTAGTGTCTATCCTCTGTATTGTGTCTATCCTCTATAGTGTCTATCCTCTGTAGTGTGTCTATCCTCTGTAGTGTCTATCCTCTGTAGTGTCTATCCTCTGTATTGTGTCTATCCTCTGTAGTGTCTATCCTCTGTAGTGTCTATCCTCTGTAGTGTCTATCCTCTGTAGTGTCTATCCTCTGTAGTGTCTATCCTCTGTATTGTGTCTATCCTCTGTAGTGTCTATCCTCTGTAGTGTCTATCCTCTGTAGTGTCTATCCTCTGTAGTGTCTATCCTCTGTAGTGTGTCTATCCTCTGTAGTGTCTATCCTCTGTAGTGTCTATCCTCTGTAGTGTGTCTATCCTCTGTAGTGTGTCTATCCTCTGTAGTGTCTATCCTCTGCAGTGTGTCTATCCTCTGTAGTGTGTCTATCCTCTGTAGTGTGTCTATCCTCTGTAGTGTCTATCCTCTGCAGTGTGTCTATCCTCTGTAGTGTGTCTATCGTCTGTAGAGTCTATCCTCTGTAGTGTATATATCCTCTGTATTGTGTCTATCCTCTGTAGTGTCTATCCTCTGTAGTGTCTATCCTCTGTATTGCGTCTATCCTCTGTAGTGTCTATCCTCTGTAGTGTGTCTATCCTCTGTAGTGTCTATCCTCTGTAGTGTCTATCCTCTGTAATGTGTCTATCCTCTGTAGTGTGTCTATCCTCTGTAGTGTGTCTATCCTCTGTAGAGTCTATCCTCTGTAATGTGTCTATCCTCTGTAGTGTGTCTATCCTCTGTAGGGTGTCTATCCTCTGTAGTGTCTATCCTCTGTAATGTGTCTATCCTCTGTAATGTGTCTATCCTCTGTAGTGTGTCTATCCTCTGTAGGGTGTCTATCCTCTGTAGTGTCTATCCTCTGTAGTGTCTATCATCTGTAGTGTCTATCCTCTGAATTGTGTCTATCCTCTGTAGTGTCTATCCTCTGTAGTGTCTATCCTCTGTATTGTGTCTATCCTCTGTAGTGTCTATCCTCTGTAGTGTGTCTATCCTCTGTAGTGTCTATCCTCTGTAGTGTCTATCCTCTGTAGTGTCTATCCTCTGTAGTGTCTATCCTCTGTAGTGTCTATCCTCTGTAGTATGTCTATCCTCTGTAGTGTCTATCCTATGTAGTGTCTATCCTCTGTAGTGTGTCTATCCTCTGTAGTATGTCTATCCTCTGTAGTGTGTCTATCATCTGTAGTGTCTATCCTCTGTAGTGTGTCTATCCTCTGTAGTATGTCTATTCTCTGTATATAACAACTCTCCTTTCCATACAAAGAATCTTCTAGATGTTTTTCTCTGAAGACGAGAGATCCGGTACCCGGTTCCAGTCCATTACTTGTAATGAGTGACGCCTGGTGTTTAATGAATCATTGATGAATGCTGAGCAGCAGAAAGTGTCACCGCATTTAGCCGCATGTCTGAGAGGAAGACGAGATCTCCCCGGATTATTTACAGTCTGTCTGTGCTGGGTGTTGTAGTGATCACACTCCGCGTGTGGATGTCTTCTATAATTTTCTCACCTATTTCGCTCGCGCTTCCACCATCATTCATTTCCTTCATGTTCAGTCATTTTGAGTGTAGTCTGAGATTACAGTTGGGGATAAAACACCATTAGAGAGAAATCCAATCGGTTGTATAGAGCGGCGCGGCCCCCGCTGCAGGACACAACAATGATAAATGAATGGCAGGGCTAATATTGGGCCGTACGTGACGCCGATTGGTGTTACCAATCCAAGAACTGAAAAGAAAGTTTGAATGCGGATATTTCTTTCCTCTGCTGTATTTGGGGTCAGCACGTGTCCTAACAATAATTACATTTCTGAAAACCAGAGGCAGCAACATGATAATAAAACTATAGCGTGCGTCTAGTAACTCACCCTGAAGGTAAATGACCATACGCCTTTTACCTGGAATTATTCTTAACCATATTAAGGGGGTTCTCCAACATAAAGTGACCATTACCTGTCATACAGTAATGGAATAACTTACCATGGATCTGTGCTTGTGTTGGTGGTAAATGGCCGTGTCCTGTGCCCCCATCATGCTGCTGGCTTGTTTTTGTGAACTGTCCACTACATGTTTCTGTGGCTTTCCTACATTCCCCAGAATCCCTTGTTTTTAGCTCAGAGGTGACTTATCTCCCTCCCACACATTAAAGGAGAACTCCAGCCACAAAAAATGTATCCTCTTTTCACAGAATAGGTAATAAGTAGCTGATCGCTGGGGGGTCCATTTGCTGGGACCCCCAGCGATTTCCGGAACGGGACTCGGCCCTCAGAGAGGAGCGCATGCTGCAGATGGAACATGCTCCATTAGTTTCTGTGGGAGCGCCAGAAAAACTCAAGTACAGCATCATCTCCATAGAAATTAAGGAAGCACGTGCCGTCTACAAGTGCTCCTCACTGGGAGAGACGGGGGTCCCATTCCAAAGATGGCAGGGGGTCCCGGTGCTCCGACCCTCCTGCGATCAGCTACTTATCCCCTATCCTGTGGATAGGGGATAAGTTCATTGTGGCTGGCGTTCTCCTTTAATGACGAAACAAATTGCAGCACAGCCATGCTCCCTTCATGTGTGCTGTGCTTGAAACTACAATTTCCTGCAGCCCAGGACAGCATGATCTTCCTTCCACCCAGCAGCACAGACATGCTCCCTTTCAACACCTGACAAGTGATGTATTGTCTCGGACCGCACTGCAATCTGGGAAGGGCTGGAGACAACACTGCTCCTAAAAATGAACATCTGGGGCAAAGTTCACATAAGAATTGGGAGACCATCCATCAAACACAGGGACAGACACTATATTATGAATTACACTGTAGCACAGTCAAATAAAAAAAAAAATCCTGAAATACCCCTTTAATGATTTGATGACAGAATGTTTTACATTAAACCTTTTTTATTTTATTTTATTTGCAATACCAAGATTGGTCACCTGGTGTTCTGTTAAGAACCTGTTTTCTCCCAGCACAGGGACTGAAATGCTCTTAAGATCCAGCTATTGCTACAAATGGTCATTTTATGAGTAAAAGGGGCAATACCAAGGGGCAATTCTTGGATTCTCACATTATCAACCTCTTGTTCTTGGGGAGATTAGCTGCCACAGAGGAGTCTGGCAGCAGCTTTCTTCCCCTCCCAATGTATGGCGTATCAGAAGAGATAAAGTAGCTGTCAATCAAACGTGTCCCACCAACAGATATGTGTATGGTCAGTATAAGTGTAGGGAAGTAGAAACAGAGCATGTCTTTTGTTGGGTGACTATTATGGCCCCTAAATTGGAAAAAATATCAACCCCTAGAGGAAACAGGGTGTAAATGTCCTGTGACATGTATAATCTATACAGCTAGCGTAGGAGCTGTGCTCGCTTCAAAGATGGCTGGTCCCAGCAGCCAGGGACTAGCCGGTAATGACGATCATCAGTGATTGTGCTGATGCCCACCATTATCCCTTCAGATGCCATGACCAGTGGTCATACAGAGACTGATTGGACCCCCACGTTAAAATCGCGGGGGTCCGATCAGTAAAGATGGCCGCTGGAGCTCCACTCCACCTGCTGATTTTTGGTCATCATCTTCATCTTGTCTATGATTATAGATACTGGACTGGTGGATAAAATTACCCTGGTTGTGCCTGGCACTGGCAAAAATCTGGATAAAACGAATCTGGAAATAAGTCACTGGAGGTCTAAATACTCAGGAATGAAAGAACTCCTCATATGTGGGGGTTAATATAGGAATTTAGTGGACATTTTCTGTGGGTCTAATGAAAATTTAACATTACACCTTTAATTCCTGTAATATACGTCAATAACTTGTACACTGACAATGTGATGACAGGGTCCAATCTATAGACGACGTTTTTTTCTCCATAGAGGCTCCAACTTATGTTCTGCTCCTATATCCTCATCCTCGTCTCCTCGATATGATAATAAGTTCTTGTGTCTAAGCAGGAAAACAATCTTGTCCTCTCCATATGTATTTGTGTATTTAATCCCTCGGCTGCTACAGAATTGGCGCGGTAATTAAGCTGGAATATAAGGAGATGATGATGACAGGGAGAGGTCTGACGTGTTTCTGCTCTGATATATATAGTAACATAACCAGATCCTGACACATATTTTGTGATATTGACAACCTCAGTCTCTCGAAGAGAAGCCGATAATGAGATTTGGAAGCATTTACTGTAAATTTCCTTTTTGAACATCTCTTGACTGCGCCTCCTGGGGGTCGGGTTCCCTTTAGTGGATCATTATGAGCGTTTGATATATTGTGTATTATATTTTATTATCATTATTGTGCCGTATTGATTACCGCTTGCTGCCATAGATAAACCAGGAGTCTCTTCAATTCAACAAAGGATTCGGTTTCTTAGTGGTTCAATGGCGCTGACACCAAACATACAAGAATATTGACTATTTGTGGATTCATTTTGGTATTAAGCTAGAACTTCTGTTAAGTTTAAAGAAAAGTGTGGAAAGAGGGTTTATTATGCTGTACATTTATTATACTGGAAAACCTTAATAAAAAAAAATAATAATACTGTATTATTATTATTATTATTTTTAGATTATAATGATATTGTCTCCCATTCAGATCCTTGCTTCTCTCTATATACAGTAGTTTATTCTTGATTATAATTTGTACTGGCTTTTTAAACTAGGTGTATTTAGACAGTGAGGAACAGTATTATAGTAGTTATATTCTTGTATATAGGAGCAGTATTATAGTAGTTATATTCTTGTATATAGGAGCAGTATTATAGTAGTTATATTCTTGTATATAGGGGCAGTATTATAGTAGTTATATTCTTGTATATAGGAGCAGTATTATAGTAGTAATATTCTTGTATATAGGAGCAATATTATAGTAGTTATATTCTTGTATATAGGGGGCAGTATTATAGTGGTTATATTCTTGTATTTAGGAGCAGTATTATAGTAGTTATATTCTTGTATATAGGAGCAGTATTATAGTAGTTATATTCTTGTGTATAGGAGCAGTATTATAGTAGTTATATTCTTGTATATAGGAACAGTATTATAGTAGTTATATTCTTGTATATAGGAGCAGTATTATAGTAGTAATATTCTTGTATATAGGAGCAATATTATAGTAGTTATATTCTTGTATATAGGAGCAGTATTATAGTGGTTATATTCTTGTATATAGGAGCAGTATTATAGTAGTTGTATTCTTGTATAAAGGAGCAGTATTATAGTAGTTATATTCTTGTATATAGGGGCAGTATTATAGTAGTTATATTCTTGTATATAGGAGCAGTATTATAGTAGTTATATTCTTGTATATAGGAGCAGTATTATAGTAGTTATATTCTTGTATATAGGAGGCAGTGTTATACTAGTTATATTCTTGTATATAGGAGCAGTATTATAGTAGTTATATTCTTGTATATAGGAACAGTATTATAGTAGTTATATCCTTGTATATGGGAGCAGTATTATAGTAGTTATATTCTTGTATATAGGAGGCAGTATTATAGTAGTTATATGCTTGTATATAGGAGCAGTATTATAGTAGTTATATTCTTGTATATAGGAGGCAGTATTATAGTAGTTATATTCTTGTATATAGGAGCAGTATTATAGTAGTTATATTCTTGTATATAGGATGCAGTATTATAGTAGTTATATTCTTGTATATAGGAGCAGTATTATAGTAGTTATATTCTTGTATATAGGAGGCAGTATTATAGTAGTTATATTCTTGTATATAGGAGCAGTATTATAGTAGTTATATTCTTGTATATAGGATGCAGTATTATAGTAGTTATATTCTTGTATATAGGAGCAGTATTATAGTAGTTGTATTCTTGTATATAGGAGGCAGCATTATAGTAGTTATATTCTTGTATATAGGATGCTGTCACGATGCCGGCTGGCAGGAGGTGGATCCTCTGTGCCAGAGAGGGATTGGCGTGGACCGTGCTAGTGGACCGGATCTAAGTTACTACTGGTGTTCACCAGAGCCCGCCGCAAAGCGGGATGGTCTTGCTGCGGCGGTAGTAACCAGGTCGTATCCACTAGCAACGGCTCAACCTCTCTGACTGCTGAAGATAGGCGCGGTACAAGGAAGTAGACAAAAGCAAGGTCGGACGTAGCAGAAGGTCGGGGCAGGCAGCAAGGATCGTAGTCAGGGGCAACGGCAGGAGGTCTGGAACACAGGCTAGGAACACACAAGGGAACGCTTTCACTAGGCACAAGGGCAACAAGATCCGGCGAGGGAGTGCAGGGGAAGTGAGGTATACATAGGGAGTGCACAGGTGAAGACACTAATTGGAACCACTGCGCCAATCAGTGGCGCAGTGGCCCTTTAAATCGCAGAGACCCGGCGCGCGCGCGCCCTAGGGAGCGGGGCCGCGCGCGCCGGGACAGGACCGAGGGAGAGCGAGTCAGGTACGGAAGCCGGGGTGCGCATCGCGAGCGGGCGCCACCCGCATCGCGAATCGCATCCCGGCTGGAGGCGGTATCGCAGCGCACCCGGTCAGTGGATCTGACCGGGGCGCTGCCGTAGCGAGGATGTTGCGAGCGCTCCGGGGAGGAGCGGGGACCCGGAGCGCTCGGCGTAACAGTACCCCCCCCCCCTTGGGTCTCCCCCTCTTCTTAGAGCCTGAGAACCTGAGGACCAGACTTTTATCTAGGATATTGTCCTCAGGTTCCCAGGATCTCTCTTCAGGACCACAGCCCTCCCAGTCCACTAAAAAAAAAAGTTTTTCCTCTGACCTTTTTGGAGGCCAGTATCTCCTTTACGGAGAAGATGTCTGAAGAACCGGAGACAGGAGTAGGAGAAATAAGTTTGGGAGAGAAACGGTTGATGATGAGTGGTTTAAGAAGAGAGACATGAAAGGCATTAGGAATACGAAGAGAAGGAGGAAGAAGAAGTTTGTAAGAGACAGGATTAATTTGGCACAAGATTTTGAAAGGACCAAGATAGCGTGGACCCAATTTGTAGCTGGGAACACGGAAGCGGACATATTTAGCGGAGAGCCATACCTTGTCTCCGGGAGAAAAAATGGGGGGAGCTCTTCTTTTCTTATCGGCAAACTTCTTCATGCGTGATGAAGCCTGTAAGAGAGAATTTTGGGTCTCTTTCCATCGGCCCTAATGTTCTTATCGGCAGGGCGAAAGTGAATTTCAAAATTAAACCGGGCAAAGAACAGAGACCACCTGGCCTGGCGAGGGTTCAGCCGTTGGGCAGACTGGAGATAGGAGAGATTCTTGTGATCGGTGTAAATAATAACTGGAAATTTTGATCCCTCCAGCAGATGCCTCCATTCCTCAAGTGCTAATTTAATGGCCAGTAGCTCTCGATCCCCAATGGAGTAGTTCCTCTCCGCCGGAGAGAAGGTCCTAGAAAAAAAACCACAAGTAACAGCATGCCCAGAAGAATTTTTTTGTAGAAGAACCGCTCCAGCTCCTACTGAGGAGGCATCAACCTCCAATAGGAAGGGTTTAGATGGGTCAGGTCTGGAGAGCACGGGAGCAGAAGAAAAGGCAGACTTGAGCTGTTTAAAGGCGTCTTCCGCTTGAGGAGGCCATGACTTAGGATTGGCATTCTTCTTGGTTAAAGCCGCGATAGGAGCCACAATGGTGGAAAAATGTGGAATAAATTGTCTGTAATAATTGGCGAACCCCAAAAAACGTTGGATAGCACGGAGTCCGGAAGGGCGTGGCCAATCTAAGACGGCAGAGAGTTTGTCTGGATCCATTTGTAGTCCCTGGCCAGAGACCAAGTATCCTAGGAAAGGAAGAGATTGACATTCAAACAGACATTTCTCCATTTTGGCATAAAGTTGATTGTCTCGAAGTCTCTGAAGAACCATGCGGACATGCTGGCGGTGTTCTTCTAGGTTGGCAGAAAAAATCAGAATATCGTCCAGATACACAACAACACAGGAATATAAGAGATCACGAAAAATTTCATTAACAAAGTCTTGGAAGACGGCAGGGGCGTTGCACAGGCCAAAGGGCATGACCAGATACTCAAAGTGTCCATCTCTAGTGTTAAATGCCGTTTTCCATTCGTCCCCCTCCCTGATGCGGATGAGATTATAAGCACCTCTTAAGTCCAGTTTGGTAAAGATGTGGGCACCTTGGAGGCGATCAAAGAGTGCAGAGATAAGAGGTAGGGGGTAGCGGTTCTTTACCGTGATTTTATTAAGTCCGCGGTAGTCAATGCAAGGACGTAGGGAGCCATCTTTTTTGGACACAAAGAAGAATCCAGCTCCGGCAGGAGAGGAGGATTTGCGGATAAACCCCTTTTTTAAATTTTCCTGGATGTACTCAGACATAGCAAGAGTCTCAGGGGCGGACAGAGGATAAATTCTGCCCCGGGGTGGAGTAGTGCCCGGGAGGAGGTCAATAGGACAGTCATAAGGCCTGTGAGGAGGTAAAGTCTCAGCTTGTTTTTTGCAAAATACGTCAGCATAGTCCATATAAGCCTTAGGGAGACCGGTTACAGGGGGAACCACAGGGTCACGGCAGGGAGTACTGGGAACCGGTTTAAGGCAGTCTTTGAAACAAGAGGTACCCCAGCTCTTGATCTCTCCTGTGGACCAATCAAGGATTGGGGAATGGCGTTGAAGCCATGGTAGTCCAAGGAGAATTTCGGAAGTGCAATTGGAGAGGACCAAAAACTCAATTTTTTCGTGATGAGGTCCGATGCACATTAGGAAGGGTTCCGTGCGGTAACGCACGGCACAGTCCAATCTTTCATTGTTAACGCAATTGATGTAGAGGGGTCTGGCGAGACTGGTCACTGGGATGTTGAACCTGTTGATGAGAGAGGCAGATATCCGCACAGGCACAGTAAGACGTGGAGAAGCAGAGTTGACATCAAGGACTGTTTCACCTTTGTGCGGAGTCAGCGTACGTCTTTCCAGGCGGGGAGGACGGATAGGACAATCCTTCAGGAAGTGTTCGGTACCGGCACAGTACAGGCAGAGATTCTCCATGCGGCGTCGTGTCCTCTCTTGAGGTGTCAGGCGAGACCGGTCAACTTGCATAGCCTCCACGGCGGGAGGCACAGGAACGGATTGCAGAGGACCAGAGGAGAGAGGAGCCGGGGAGAAAAAACGCCTCGTGCGAACAAAGTCCATATCCTGGCGGAGCTCCTGACGCCTTTCGGAAAAACGCATGTCAATGCGAGTGGCTAGATGAATGAGTTCATGTAGGTTAGCAGGAATTTCTCGTGCGGCCAGAACATCTTTAATGTTGCTGGATAGGCCTTTTTTAAAGGTCGCGCAGAGGGCCTCATCATTCCAGGACAATTCGGAAGCAAGAGTACGGAATTGTATGGCGTACTCGCCAACGGAAGAATTACCCTGGACCAGGTTCAGCAGGGCAGTCTCAGCAGAAGAGACTCGGGCAGGTTCCTCAAAGACACTTCGAATTTCTGAGAAGAAGGAGTGTACAGAGGCAGTGACGGGGTCATTGCGGTCCCAGAGCGGTGTGGCCCATGACAGAGATTTTCCAGACAGAAGGCTGACTACGAAAGCCACCTTAGACCTTTCAGTAGGAAACTGGTCCGACATCATCTCCAAGTGCAGGGAACATTGTGAAAGAAAGCCACGGCAAAACTTAGAGTCCCCATCAAATTTATCCGGCAAGGATAGTCGTAGGCTGGAAGCGGCCTCTCGCTGCGGAGGAGGTGCAGAAGCTGGCGGAGGAGATGATTGCTGAAGCTGTGGTAGTAGCTGCTGTAGCATCACGGTCAGTTGAGACAGCTGATGGCCTTGTTGCGCTATCTGTTGTGACTGCTGGGCGACCACCGTGGTGAGGTCGGCGACAACTGGCAAAGGAACTTCAGCGGGATCCATGGCCGGATCTACTGTCACGATGCCGGCTGGCAGGTAGTGGATCCTCTGTGCCAGAGAGGGATTGGCGTGGACCGTGCTAGTGGACCGGATCTAAGTTACTACTGGTGTTCACCAGAGCCCGCCGCAAAGCGGGATGGTCTTGCAGCGGCGGTAGTAACCAGGTCGTATCCACTAGCAACGGCTCAACCTCTCTGACTGCTGAAGATAGGCGCGGTACAAGGGAGTAGACAGAAGCAAGGTCGGACGTAGCAGAAGGTCGGGGCAGGCAGCAAGGATCGTAGTCAGGGGCAACGGCAGGAGGTCTGGAACACAGGCTAGGAACACACAAGGGAACGCTTTCACTAGGCACAAGGGCAACAAGATCCGGCAAGGGAGTGCAGGGGAAGTGAGGTATACATAGGGAGTGCACGGGTGAAGACACTAATTGGAACCACTGCGCCAATCAGTGGCGCAGTGGCCCTTTAAATCGCAGAGACCCGGCGCGCGCGCGCCCTAGGGAGCGGGGCCGCGCGCGCCGGGACAGGACCGAGGGAGAGCGAGTCAGGTACGGAAGCCGGGGTGCGCATCGCGAGCGGGCGCCACCCGCATCGCGAATCGCATCCCGACTGGAGGCGGTATCGCAGCGCACCCGGTCAGTGGATCTGACCGGGGCGCTGCCGTAGCGAGGATGTTGCAAGCGCTCCGGGGAGGAGCGGGGACCCGGAGCGCTCGGCGTAACAGTACCCCCCCCCCCCCCTTGGGTCTCCCCCTCTTCTTAGAGCCTGAGAACCTGAGGACCAGACTTTTATCTAGGATATTGTCCTCAGGTTCCCAGGATCTCTCTTCAGGACCACAGCCCTCCCAGTCCACTAAAAAAAAAAGTTTTTCCTCTGACCTTTTTGGAGGCCAGTATCTCCTTTACGGAGAAGATGTCTGAAGAACCGGAGACAGGAGTAGGAGAAATAAGTTTGGGAGAGAAACGGTTGATGATGAGTGGTTTAAGAAGAGAGACATGAAAGGCATTAGGAATACGAAGAGAAGGAGGAAGAAGAAGTTTGTAAGAGACAGGATTAATTTGGCACAAGATTTTGAAAGGACCAAGATAGCGTGGTCCCAATTTGTAGCTGGGAACACGGAAGCGGACATATTTAGCGGAGAGCCATACCTTGTCTCCGGGAGAAAAAATGGGGGGAGCTCTTCTTTTCTTATCAGCAAACTTCTTCATGCGTGATGAAGCCTGTAAGAGAGAATTTTGGGTCTCTTTCCATATGGTGGAAAGATCACGAGTTATTTCATCCACAGCGGGCAGACCAGAGGGCAAGGGAGTAGGGAGGGGGGGAAGAGGGTGACGGCCGTACACCATGAAAAATGGGGATTTGGAAGAAGATTCAGAAACTCTTTAAATCGCAGAGACCCGGCGCGCGCGCGCCCTAGGGAGCGGGGCCGCGCGCGCCGGGACAGGACCGAGGGAGAGCGAGTCAGGTACGGAAGCCGGGGTGCGCATCGCGAGCGGGCGCCACCCGCATCGCGAATCGCATCCCGGCTGGAGGCGGTATCGCAGTGCACCCGGTCAGTGGATCTGACCGGGGCGCTGCCGTAGCGAGGATGTTGCGAGCGCTCCGGGGAGGAGCTGGGACCCGGAGCGCTCGGCGTAACAGATGCAGTATTATAGTAGTTATATTCTTGTATATAGGAGCAGTATTATAGTAGTTATATTCTTGTATATGGGAACAGTATTATAGTAGTTATATCCTTGTATATGGGAGCAGTATTATAGTAGTTAAATTCTTCTATATATGAGCAGTATTATAGTAGTTATATTCTTGTATATAGGAGGCAGTATTATAGTAGTTATATTCTTGTATATAGGAGGCAGTATTATAGTAGTTATATTCTTGTATATAGGACCAGTATTATAGTAGTTATATTCTTGTATATAGGAGCAGTATTGTAGTAGTTATATTCTTGTATATAGGAGCAGTATTATAGTAGTAATATTCTTGTATATAGGAGCAGTATTATAGTAGTTATATTCTTGTAAATAGGAGGCAGTATTACAGTAGTTATATTCTTGTATATAGGAGCAGTATTATAGTAGTTATATTCTTGTATATAGGAGCAGTATTATAATAGTAATATTCTTGTATATAGGAGCAGTATTATAGTAGTTATATTCTTGTATATAGGAGGCGGTATTATAGTAGTTATATTCTTGCATATAGGAGCAGTATTATAGTAGTTATATTCTTGTATATACGGGCAGTATTATAGTAGTTATATTCTTGTATATAGGAGCAGTATTATAGTAGTTATATTCTTGTATATAGGAGCAATATTATAGTAGTTATATTCTTGTATATAGGGACAGTATTATAGTAGATATATTCTTGTATATAGGAGCAGTATTATAGTAGTTATATTCTTGTATATAGGAGCAGTATTATAGTAGTTATATTTTTGTATATAGGAGCAGTATTATAGTAGTTATATTCTTGTATATAGGAGCAGTATTATAGTAGTTATATTCTTGTATATAGGAGCAGTATTATAGTAGTAATATTCTTTTATATAGGAGCAGTATTATAGTAGTTATATTCTTGTATATAGGAGCAGTATTATAGTAGTTATATTCTTGTATATAGGAGCAGTATTATAGTAGTTATATTCTTGTATATAGAAGCAGTATTATAGTGTCACGATGCCGGCTGGCAGGTAGTGGATCCTCTGTGCCAGAGAGGGATTGGCGTGGACCGTGCTAGTGGATCGGTTCTAAGTCACTACTGGTTTTCACCAGAGCCCGCCGCAAAGCGGGATGGTCTTGCTGCGGCGGTAGTGACCAGGTCGTATCCACTAGCAACGGCTCAACCTCTCTGGCTGCTGAAGATAGGCGCGGTACAAGGGAGTAGACAGAAGCAAGGTCGGACGTAGCAGAAGGTCGGGGCAGGCAGCAAGGATCGTAGTCAGGGGCAACGGCAGGAGGTCTGGAACACAGGCTAGGAACATACAAGGAACGCTTTCACTGGCACAATGGCAACAAGATCCGGCAGGGAAGTGCAGGGGAAGTGAGGTGATATAGGGAAGTGCACAGGTGAAGACACTAATTGGAATCACTGCGCCAATCAGCGGCGCAGTGGCCCTTTAAATCGCAAAGACCCGGCGCGCGCGCGCCCTAGGGAGCGGGGCCGCGCGCGCCGGGACAGGACCGAGGGAGAGCGAGTCAGGTACGGGAGCCGGGGTGCGCATCGCGAGCGGGCGCTACCCGCATCGCGAATCGCATCCCGGCTGGCAGCAGAATCGCAGCGCCCCGGGTCAGTGGATCTGACCGGAGCGCTGCAGCGGAGAGAGTGTAGCGAGCGCTCCGGGGAGGAGCGGGGACCCGGAGCGCTCGGCGTAACAGTACCCCCCCCCTTGGGTCTCCCCCTCTTTTTAGGGCCTGAGAACCTGAGGAGCAGACTTTTATCTAGGATGTTGTCCTCAGGTTCCCAGGATCTCTCTTCAGGACCACAACCCTCCCAGTCCACTAAAAAAAAAGTTTTCCCTCTGACCTTTTTAGAGGCTAAGATCTCTTTGACAGAGAAGATGTCCGAGGAGCCGGAAACAGGAGTGGGAGGAACAGATTTGGGAGAAAAACGGTTGAGGATGAGTGGTTTAAGAAGAGAGACGTGAAAGGCATTAGGGATACGAAGAGAAGGGGGAAGAAGAAGTTTGTAAGAGACAGGATTAATTTGACACAAAATTTTGAAAGGACCAAGATAGCGTGGTCCCAACTTGTAGCTAGGGACACGGAAGCGGACATATTTAGCGGAGAGCCATACCTTGTCTCCAGGGGAAAAAACGGGAGGAGCTCTTCTTTTCTTATCCGCGAACCTCTTCATGCGTGAAGAAGCCTGTAAGAGAGAATTTTGGGTCTCTCTCCATATAATGGAAAGGTCACGAGAAATTTCATCCACAGCGGGCAGACCAGAGGGCAAGGGGGTAGGGAGGGGGGGAAGAGGGTGACGGCCGTACACCACGAAAAATGGGGATTTGGAGGAAGATTCAGAGACTCTGAAGTTATACGAGAATTCGGCCCATGGAAGGAGATCTGCCCAGTCATCCTGGCGGGAGGAAACAAAATGTCGCAAATAATCACCCAAGACTTGGTTAATTCTTTCTACTTGTCCATTGGACTGGGGATGATATGCAGAAGAAAAATTTAATTTAATCTTGAGTTGTTTACAGAGAGCCCTCCAGAATTTAGACACGAATTGGACGCCTCTATCCGAGACGATCTGCGTAGGCAACCCGTGAAGACGAAAAATGTGTACAAAAAATTGTTTAGCCAACTGAGGCGCTGAAGGAAGACCAGGAAGAGGGATGAAATGTGCCATTTTGGAGAATCGATCAACGACCACCCAAATAACAGTGTTGCCACGGGAAGGGGGTAAATCAGTAATAAAATCCATACCAATCAGAGACCAAGGCTGTTCGGGGACAGGCAGGGGATGAAGAAAACCAGCGGGCTTCTGGCGAGGAGTCTTATCCCGGGCACAGATAGTGCAGGCTCGCACAAAGTCCACAACATCCGTCTCCAGAGTCGGCCACCAATAGAAGCGGGAGATGAGTTGCACAGATTTCTTGATGCCCCCATGACCAGCGAGATGGGAGGAGTGACCCCATTTGAGGATTCCGAGGCGTTGGCGTGGAGAAACAAAGGTCTTTCCTGGAGGAGTTTGCCTGATGGAGGCTGGAGAAGTGGAGATCAGGCAGTCAGGTGGAATGATGTGTTGCGGAGAGAGTTCAACTTCTGAGGCATCCGAGGAACGAGAGAGAGCATCGGCCCTAATGTTCTTATCGGCAGGACGAAAGTGAATCTCAAAATTAAATCGGGCAAAGAACAGAGACCACCGGGCCTGGCGAGGATTCAGCCGTTGGGCAGACTGGAGGTAAGAGAGGTTCTTGTGGTCGGTGTAAATAATAACTGGAAATCTTGATCCCTCCAGCAGATGCCTCCATTCCTCAAGTGCTAATTTAATGGCTAGAAGCTCTCGATCCCCGATGGAGTAGTTCCTCTCCGCCGGAGAGAAGGTCCTAGAAAAAAAACCACAAGTGACAGCATGCCCGGAAGAATTTTTTTGTAAAAGAACAGCTCCAGCTCCCACTGAGGAGGCATCAACCTCCAATAGGAAGGGTTTGGAAGGGTCAGGTCTGGAGAGCACGGGAGCCGAAGAAAAGGCAGACTTGAGTCGTTTAAAGGCGTCTTCCGCTTGAGGAGGCCACGACTTGGGATCGGCATTTTTTTTGGTTAAAGCCACGATAGGGGCCACAACGGTAGAAAAATGTGGAATAAATTGCCTGTAATAATTGGCGAACCCCAAAAAGCGTTGGATAGCACGGAGTCCGGAGGGGCGTGGCCAATCTAAGACGGCAGAGAGTTTGTCTGGATCCATTTGTAGTCCCTGGCCAGAGACCAAATATCCTAGAAAAGGAAGAGATTGGCATTCAAACAGACATTTCTCAATTTTGGCATAGAGTTGATTGTCACGAAGTCTCTGAAGAACCATACGGACATGCTGGCGGTGTTCTTCTAGATTGGCAGAAAAAATTAGGATATCGTCCAGATATACAACAACACAGGAGTATAACAGATCACGAAAAATTTCATTGACAAAGTCTTGGAAGACAGCAGGGGCGTTGCACAGGCCAAAGGGCATGACCAGATACTCAAAGTGTCCATCTCTGGTGTTAAACGCCGTTTTCCACTCATCCCCCTCTCTGATGCGGATGAGGTTATAGGCGCCTCTTAAGTCCAATTTAGTAAAGATGTGGGCACCTTGGAGGCGATCAAAGAGTTCAGAGATGAGGGGTAGGGGGTAGCGGTTCTTAACCGTGATTTTATTAAGACCGCGGTAGTCAATGCAAGGACGTAGGGAGCCATCTTTTTTGGACACAAAGAAAAATCCAGCTCCGGCAGGAGAGGAGGATTTACGGATAAAGCCCTTTTTTAAATTTTCCTGGACATACTCAGACATGGCAAGAGTCTCTGGGGCAGAGAGAGGATAAATTCTGCCCCGGGGTGGAGTAGTACCCGGGAGGAGGTCGATAGGGCAATCATAAGGCCTGTGAGGAGGTAGAGTCTCAGCTTGTTTTTTGCAGAAAACATCCGCGAAGTCCATATAGGCCTTAGGGAGACCGGTTACTGAGGGAACCACAGAGTCACGGCAAGGGTTACTGGGAACCGGTCTTAGACAGTCCTTGGAACAAGAGGGCCCCCAACTCTTGATCTCCCCAGTGGACCAATCCAGGGTTGGGGAATGGAGTTGAAGCCAGGGAAGTCCAAGGAGAATTTCCGAGGTGCAATTGGGGAGGACCAAAAGTTCAATCCTCTCGTGATGAGATCCGATGCTCATTAGAAGGGGCTCCGTGCGGAAGCGTATGGTACAGTCCAATCTTTCATTGTTTACACAATTGATGTAAAGGGGTCTGGCGAGACTGGTCACTGGAATGTTGAACCTGTTGACGAGAGAGGCCAAAATAAAATTTCCTGCAGATCCAGAGTCCAAGAAGGCCACGGTAGAGAAGGAGAAGGCAGAGGCAGACATCCGCACAGGCACAGTAAGACGTGGAGAAGCAGAGTAGACATCAAGGACTGTCTCTCCTTTGTGCGGAGTCAGCGGACGTCTTTCCAGGCGGGGAGGACGGATAGGACAATCCCTCAGGAAGTGTTCGGTACTAGCACAGTACAGGCAGAGGTTCTCCATGCGGCGTCGTGTCCTCTCTTGAGGTGTCAGGCGAGACCGGTCGACCTGCATAGCCTCCACGGCGGGAGGCACAGGAACAGATTGCAGGGGACCAGAGGAGAGAGGAGCCGAGGAGAAGAAACGCCTCGTGCGAACAGAGTCCATATCTTGGCGGAGCTCCTGACGCCTTTCGGAAAAACGCATGTCAATGCGAGTGGCTAGGTGAATAAGTTCATGTAGATTAGCAGGAATTTCTCGTGCGGCCAGAACATCTTTAATGTTGCTGGATAGGCCTTTTTTAAAGGTCGCGCAGAGGGCCTCATTATTCCAGGACAATTCTGAAGCAAGAGTACGGAATTGTACGGCATACTCGCCAACGGAAGAATTACCCTGGACCAGGTTCAACAGGGCAGTCTCAGCAGAAGAGGCTCGGGCAGGTTCCTCAAAGACACTTCGGACTTCCGAGAAGAAGGAGTGTACAGAGGCAGTGACAGGGTCATTGCGGTCCCAGAGCGGTGTGGCCCATGACAGGGCTTTTCCGGACAGAAGGCTGACTACGAAAGCCACCTTAGACCTTTCAGTGGGAAACAGGTCCGACATCATCTCCAGATGCAGGGAACATTGTGAAAGAAAGCCACGGCAAAACTTAGAGTCCCCATCAAATTTATCCGGCAAGGATAGGCGTAGCCCAGGAGCGGCCACTCGCTGCGGAGGAGGTGCAGGAGCTGGCGGAGGAGATGACTGCTGAAGCTGTGGTAGTAACTGTTGTAGCATAACGGTCAGTTGAGACAGCTGTTGGCCTTGTTGCGCTATCTGTTGTGACTGCTGGGCGACCACCGTGGTGAGGTCAGCGACAACTGGCAGAGGAACTTCAGCGGGATCCATGGCCGGATCTACTGTCACGATGCCGGCTGGCAGGTAGTGGATCCTCTGTGCCAGAGAGGGATTGGCGTGGACCGTGCTAGTGGATCGGTTCTAAGTCACTACTGGTTTTCACCAGAGCCCGCCGCAAAGCGGGATGGTCTTGCTGCGGCGGTAGTGACCAGGTCGTATCCACTAGCAACGGCTCAACCTCTCTGGCTGCTGAAGATAGGCGCGGTACAAGGGAGTAGACAGAAGCAAGGTCGGACGTAGCAGAAGGTCGGGGCAGGCAGCAAGGATCGTAGTCAGGGGCAACGGCAGGAGGTCTGGAACACAGGCTAGGAACATACAAGGAACGCTTTCACTGGCACAATGGCAACAAGATCCGGCAGGGAAGTGCAGGGGAAGTGAGGTGATATAGGGAAGTGCACAGGTGAAGACACTAATTGGAATCACTGCGCCAATCAGCGGCGCAGTGGCCCTTTAAATCGCAAAGACCCGGCGCGCGCGCGCCCTAGGGAGCGGGGCCGCGCGCGCCGGGACAGGACCGAGGGAGAGCGAGTCAGGTACGGGAGCCGGGGTGCGCATCGCGAGCGGGCGCTACCCGCATCGCGAATCGCATCCCGGCTGGCAGCAGAATCGCAGCGCCCCGGGTCAGTGGATCTGACCGGAGCGCTGCAGCGGAGAGAGTGTAGCGAGCGCTCCGGGGAGGAGCGGGGACCCGGAGCGCTCGGCGTAACATATAGTAGTTATATTTTTGTATATAGGAGCAGTATTATAGTAGTTATATTCTTGTATATAGGAGCAGTATTATAGTAGTTATATTCTTGTATATAGGAGCAGTATTATAGTAGTAATATTCTTTTATATAGGAGCAGTATTATAGTAGTTATATTCTTGTATATAGGAGCAGTATTATAGTAGTTATATTCTTGTATATAGGAGCAGTATTATTGTAGTTATATTCTTGTATATAGGAGGAAGTATTATAGTAGTTATATTCTTGTATATAGGAGCAGTATTATAGTAGTTATATTATTGTATATAGGAGCAGTATTATAGTAGTTATATTCTTGTATATAGGAGCAGTATTATAGTAGTTATATTCTTGTATATAGGAGCACTATTATAGTAGTTATATTCTTGTATATAGGAGCAGTATTATAGTAGTTATATTCTTGTATATAGGAGCAGTATTATAGTAGTTATATTCTTGTATATAGGAGCAGTATTATAGTAGTTATATTCTTGTATATAGAAGCAGTATTATCGTAGTTATATTCTTTTATATAAGGTGAAGTATTATAATTATTATAATATAATTATCTCTGACGGGACCTGGACTTTGTCGGTTTGATAGATCACATGTGTTAGTTGTGTCTCTTGGTCCCATCTGACCATATCATTTATACAAGCGCTATCTGTGCCCTTACTTTGTTAGCCAGGCAGAAATATTAACCAAATTCACCTGTTTTCCTCCATGACACAAAGTTTCTTTGCCTGAATTCTCCTTTAATGTGGTAGTGGCCTTTATAATTCTGCCTTAGCCACATTTGCTCTGATATGATTATTGTTTTAGAATCTGGACAATCAGGTCTGGTCAATGTATTTTTTGGAATATTTTTTCTGTAAGGGATCGTTCACACCTACAGGATCTGCTGCATATTTTGTGCTGTTTATTTTTTTTCCCCTTTAACTTCAATGGATAGCAAAATCAGCTGCAGAAAATATGCAGCAGATCCTGTAGGTGTTATTGTTCACATAAATCCTCCGACTTCAGGGTTCGTGCTCATTAGTTTTACTTTTATTCCTAATATTTTTCCCTACTTTGCTCTTGTATCAATTAAAGCAAAAGGAGAACACAGATTGGCGTTTTAGGCGACATCTGTTCCTTCTGCCGCCTGTGAGACCCCTGATAAATATAGTCGTCATTTTGTAGCATTACACATCTACATCGTGTTACCTGAATTCTTAAACACCGCCATTTTTTTTTAGCTTTCGGCGAGCAGAAAAGGCTTGATATATTTCCGTCAAACAAGCTTGAATGTAATTGACAAACTTAATTCCAAGCAGATGGCGGTAGAATATTTCATTATTTAATTCCGATAATTAGGTACATAACACCGTAATCCCGGCAAACAAATACCCGGCTAATCATCTGCCCTTGTTGTATGTTTCTCGGCAGCGTTCCTAACACCTACATATTGCAGTAATAGCCACGTGTGAGTTTCCAGCCTACACATGGCGCCCGAACCCCCCGTATTGTGCTGTAAACAGCGACGCGAAAAACACAAAACAAAGTTAAAAACAAATTTCATGACTTATACAGAGGGCGGTCCAGTGCGGGAGGCAAATATAGCGGCACAGGACGATTGTCCATAGGACGGGCCCCTTCACTGGAGACCAAGGGAGTGCACTCACTCAAGGTGATCGCCATGGACTTAAAGGGGTACTCCGGTGCTCCAATGTTCTGAACATTTAATTCAGAATACTCAGAGCCGGATGCCGTGATCGTGACATCACAACCACGCCCCCTTGTGATGTCACACCATGGCCCCTCCTTTCATGTCTATGGGAGGGGGCGTGTCAGCTGACACGCCCCCTTCCATAGACATGAATGGAGGGGGCGTGGAGTAATATAACAAGGGGGTGTGGTAGTGACATCATGATAACTACCACAGACATTTGTTTAGAATGCCAGGTGCCGCGGGAGATCGCGGGGGCCACAGCAGTGGGACCCTCAGGATTTGACATCTTATCCCCTATCCTTTGGATAGGGGATAAGATGTCTAGCGGCGGAGTACCCCTTTAAGGGGTTGCCCAGTATCAGGGACGTGCACGGACATTTTAGGGGTTAGGGGCTGAACTGAGAAAAGGGGAACTTCCCATAATTATTTATATAAAAGTCCACAGGGCAATTTTAGGAGGAACATCGAAAGGATATGGGCTAGAGCCCCCTTTCTAGTCAACCTGTGCACGTCCCAGCCCAGGATTATAAAAAAAACACACAACTGTTTCCTTCCAAAAACAGCACCACACCTGTCTACAGGCAACGTGCGGTATAGCAGCTTGGCCCCATTCACTAACGTTAATCTGATCTGTAATTACCCACACAACCTGCGGACAGGTATGGCGTCTCTTTCCGGAACATGCAGCCATGTTTTTCTAATCCTGGCCGGCACAAGAAAGTTAGGAGCCAGGATTTACTTTACTCTACCATGTTTGCGTAGTTTTGACTTTTTAATCAATTTTTATGAAAATTTTTCTGGGATGTAAGAAAAGATCAGGAAGGAGGGTGACAGGAGGGGCAGCAGGAAGGAGGGTGACAGGAGGGACAGCAGGGGGGAGGGTGACAGGAGGGGCAGCAGGAAGGAGGGTGACAGGAGGGACAGCAGGAGGTAGGGTGACAGGAGGGGCAGCAGGAAGGAGGGTGACAGGAGGGACAGCAGGAGGGAGGGTGACAGGAGGGGCAGCAGGAAGGAGGGTGACAGGAGGGACAGCAGGAAGGAGATTGACAGGAGGGGCAGCAGGAGGGAGGGTGACAGGAGGGGCAGCAGGAAGGAGGGTGACAGGAGGGGCAGCAGGGAGGAGGGATGATGACAGGAGGTGCAGTAGGAAGGAGGGTGACAGGAGGTGCAGCAGGAGGGAGGGTGACAGGAGGGGCAGCAGGAAGGAGGGTGACAGGAGGGGCAGCAGGAAGGAGGGTGACAGGAGGGACAGCAGGAGGGAGGGTGACAGGAGGGGCAGCAGGAAGGAGGGTGGCAGGAGGGACAGCAGGGGGGAGGGTGACAGGAGGGGCAGCAGGAAGGAGGGTGACAGGAGGGACAGCAGGAGGGAGGGTGACAGGAGGGGCAGCAGGAGGGAGGGTGAAAGGAGGGGCAGCAGGAAGGAGGGTGACAGGAGGGGCAGCAGGGAGGAGGGATGATGACAGGAGGTGCAGTAGGAAGGAGGGTGACAGGAGGTGCAGCAGGAGGGAGGGTGACAGGAGGGGCAGCAGGAAGGAGGGTCACAGGAGGGGCAGCAGGAAGGAGGGTGACAGGAGGGACAGCAGGAGGGAGGGTGACAGGAGGGGCAGCAGGAAGGAGGGTAACAGGAGGGGCAGCAGGAGGGAGGGTGAAAGGAGGGACAGCAGGAGGGAGGGTGACAGGAGGTGCTGTGGGAAGGTATGGTGACAGGAGGTGCAGCAAGAAGGAGGGTGACAGGAGGGACAGCAGGAGGTAGGGTGACAGGAGGAGCAGCAGGAAGGAGGGTGACAGGAGGGACAGCAGGAAGGAGGGATGATGACAGGAGGTGCAGTAGGAAGTATGGTGACAGGAGGTGCAGCAGGAGGGAGGGTGAAAGGAGGGACAGCAGGAGGGAGGGTGACAGGAGGTGCTGTAGGAAGGTATGGTGACAGGAGGTGCAGTAGGAAGTAGGGTGACAGGAGGTGCAGCAGGAGGGAGGGTGAAAGGAGGGACAGCAGGAGGGAGGGTGACAGGAGGTGCTGTAGGAAGGTATGGTGACAGGAGGTGCAGCAAGAGGGAGGGTGACAGGAGGGACAGAAGGAAAGAAGGTGACAGGAGGGGCAGCAGGAGGGAGGGTGACAGGAGGTGCATCAGGAGGAAGGGGGCAGGAGGTGCAACAGAATGGTGACAGGAGGGTGATTGAAGGTGCAGTAGGAGGGAGGGTGACAGCAGTGACAGGATGTGCAGTAGGAGGAAGGGTGACAGCAGTGACAGGATGTGCAGTAGGAGGGAGGGTGACAGCAGTGACAGGATGTGCAGTAGGAGTGAGGGTAACAAGAGGTGCAGCAAGGGACCTAGGATTGATTTACAGAACTGTAGGTGGCAGTAGAGTTTTTATATGTTCCTCCTGGGCAGGATCAGGCTGCAGGCGGGGCCAGGTCTACAGTCCCCCACTCTCTACCATATGGCAGGGCAGTCTCCTCCTCCTGACTGTCTCTCTCGCTCCTGATGACAGCTTCTCCTGCAGGCTGGGAGAGATCACAGGGACTATGGCCAGGACATCCCCTCCATTACCGCTCTGCAGGCTGGGAGAGATCACAGGGACTATGGCCAGGACATCCCCTCCATTACCGCTCTGCAGGCTGGGAGAGATCACAGGGACTATGGCCAGGACATCCCCTCCATTACCGCTCCTCTCCGGCCGTGCTGCAGCCTCGTGCATTCAGGATAACGAAGCCTCTAAATGAAAGTAAAAGTGAGAGGAACTACTGCCAACCACCACCAGGGGCAGCATTAGATTACAAGGGTATTCATCATCTGCTATATACTGCCGGTGCCTGGACTGACAAACGCCTAGGCGCCATAATGAAATACTCAGTTGCTATGGTGACCTTGTGCCTTGGATTTGTCAAGCCCTGGTGAAAAGACAACTGGGAGTTAGAGAGGAGAATATTGGCTAGTATGAAATAAGCAACCCCATCAAATAGTTAAAGGGTTACTCCGCCCCTAGGCATCTTATCCCCTGTCCAAAAGATCTCGGCTGCGGCACCCCAGACATCTGTGGTAGCCTGGAGGGGTGATGGTGTCTGGGGTGTTGTGGAGTGGTAGTGTAGGGTAAAGGATTAACCCTTAATTGTCGTGACGCCAGGGTGCGGTTTCCTCAATGGAATTGTCCTACCACCAACCGTCCCAAAAACGATAGGGAGGAATAAATGAATGTCCACAGCAGAAGATGATGAAAACCGGAATGAACTTTACGATAACTGCAGGTAACATAACAGTCTTTTAGCAGAGGACCAGGGTACGGGCTCCCCACAGGTTTGCTGGGACTTCTGAGGTTAATGAGCTTAGGTTTCCTAGCCCCTGTGCTACTGAACTTAGGGTATTTTGGAGATGCAGTAGTCACACAGGATTTGTAGTTTTGAGCGAGATAACTCCGGGTTTAGTGGCTGCGGAAGATAAGGCCCAGCTTGAATTGATGAGATGACATATGAGATGTGCTTCCTCTGATAATCCGGCAGGAAGAGAGCAAGAGAAGAGAGAGAATCTAGTGGCAGCAGCCCCTTATATATTAAGAGGACGGGACAAAGCTCATTGATTC
Organism: Hyla sarda; assembly: GCF_029499605.1. Taxonomy (NCBI): domain Eukaryota; kingdom Metazoa; phylum Chordata; class Amphibia; order Anura; family Hylidae; genus Hyla; species Hyla sarda. The sequence goes on along the minus strand of NC_079197.1, from coordinate 190,673,543 downwards.
TCCAAACCTGTCAGTCCTGACCCAAGGAAATATGGGTATGTCACATGACTCAAAGGTCCTTGAACCTTAACATAACAATTATTTAAAGGCACATGACCTCTAAGGTCCTATACACAGACATACTATAGTAAAATATATGGATATATACATTTATACACATTATCAAGAGGCGACTAGGGGTTAGCACTCCAGGAGAGCCCTACTAGCATGGAGGGACTCTGGCTGAGGGGACTACAGACAAAGGGACAGGACCTGGTCCTGTACTGGGACACCACACATCTGATTCATTGCCGTGCAGGATGAATGGCAATGCGGGGCGGAGGCTTTTGACGTCACGGTCATGCCCCCTCAATGCAAGTGTTTGGGAGGGGGACCCCCGTGATCAGACATCTTATCCCCTCTGGATAGGGGATACGATGTCTAGGGGCAGAGTACCCCTTTAAAAAAATGCAACAAGACTAAAGGCAGAATGTGAATATGAAAAGAAATATAGACCCCAACAAATGAGAAAACAAAATGTCCTGAAAACATCTTGTAAGAAAGAGAAACACTAAATGGTGAACAACAAAGATTAGTGGTCTACGGGAATACCTGAGCTCCGCACTTTATACGTTACGGATCTGAGCGCAGTGCGGTCACAATATTAGGTATCATAGGAATTTCACATGCAACTTTTTAGCTTTCAGTAAAAGTTGTGTCATGGCAACTCTGGCTGCACTGTGGTATCACCAAAGATCACCGTGCCTCAGATGTAGAGGAAAAAAATACGGTAAGCCCAGCCGAAATAACAAAATACGGTAAGCCCAACCGAAGTATCAAAAAGAAGTAGTGTAAGCCCAGCCGAAATAACAAAATATAGTGTAAACCTAGCCGAAATAACAAAAAATACTGTAAACCCAACTGAAATAACAAAAAAATAGTGTAAGCCCAGCCGAAATAACAAAATATAGTGTAAACCCAACTGAAATAACAAAAATTGTGTAAACCCAGCAGAAATAACAAAATATTGTGGAAACCCAACAGAAATAACAAAAAATACGGTAAGCCCAACCGAAGTATCAAAAAGAAGTAGTGTAAGCCCAGCCGAAATAACAAAATATAGTGCAAACCTAGCCGAAATTACAAAATATAGTGTAAACCCACCCGAAATAACAAAAAATACTGTAAACCCAACTGAAATAACAAAAAATACTGTAAACCCAACTGAAATAACAAAAAATAGTGTAAGCCCAGCCGAAATTACAAAATATAGTGTAAACCCAACTGAAATAACAAAAATTGTGTAAACCCAGCAGAAATAACAAAATATTGTGGAAACCCAACAGAAATAACAAAAAATACGGTAAGCCCAACCGAAGTATCAAAAAGAATGTGTACAGAGAAAAGAAGAGTTCAGACAACACCTTAACAAATAAAATCATGTTTATTGTATTATATTAAAATAACAGTGTGAAGAGACGCATAAAAGTAATTGGAAGTGGAATTAAGGTCAAGTACCAGTACAAAAAATAGGGTTACTGCCGACTATGATGAGATAATATATAATATATTGAGACAAGTAATGAGTCTAAATGTATACTCTCAGTTCCTTTTGAAGGCTGCACTCCATGCCATAAATTACTCCTACCAAAGTGCCAGTAGTGCGATATACATTCAATAAAATGCCTGAGTATACAAAAAATACCAAAAGTGCATATGTGTATGAACTAGTGATAATTACCACAATATTACTGCACAGTGTTATTTATATATATATATGATAATACTCAGACACTGTCCATGGATACATGCAGACTGCAAGTGCAACGAAGGCTCAATCAGATAAAGAGAGTTGCCTTACCCATCATAAGCAGCAGAGCCCCGACCCCTACGATCATTTCGGTTTCCCTTTATCAAGAGGTACTAGTGAGCTACACCGCACCACTGTTTATATAATGCTCGCTATTACTACAATTACCTGCAGCCGTGTGTAATCCATCTGGCGCATGCGCAGCAGTCCTCCGGAAGTAGTGTAAGCCCAGCCAAAATAACAAAATATAGTGTAAACCCAACCGAAATAACAAAATATAGTGTAAGCCCAGCCGAAATAGCAAAATGTAGTGTAAACCCACCCGAAATAACAAAAAATACTGTAAGCCCAGCCGAAATAACAAAATGTAGTGTAAACCCACCCGAAATAACAAAAAATACTGTAAACCCAACTGAAATAACAAAAAATAGTGTAAGCCCAGCCGAAATAACAAAAAATTGTGTAAACCCAGCCAAAATAACAAAAAATAGTGTATACCCAACCGAAATAACAAAATATAGTGTAAACACAGCCGAAATAACAAAATATAGTGTAAATCCAGCCAAAATAACAAAATACAGTGTAAACCCAGCCGAAATAACAAAATATAGTGTAAACACAACCAAAATAACAAAATATAGTGTAAACACAACCGAAATAACAAAAAATACTGTAAACCAAACTGAAATAACAAAAAATAGTGTAAGCCCAGCCGAAATAACAAAAAATTGTGTAAACCCAGCCAAAATAACAAAATATAGTGTAAACCCAACCGAAATAACAAAAAATTGTGTAAGCCCAGCCGAAATAGCAAAATGTAGTGTAAACCCACCCGAAATAACAAAAAATACTGTAAGCCCAGCGGAAATAACAAAATGTAGTGTAAACCCACCCGAAATAACAAAAAATACTGTAAGCCCAGCCGAAATAACAAAATGTAGTGTAAACCCACCCGAAATAACAAAAAATACTGTAAACCCAACTGAAATAACAAAAAATAGTGTAAGCCCAGCCGAAATAACAAAAAATTGTGTAAACCCAGCCAAAATAACAAAATATAGTGTATACCCAACCGAAATAACAAAATATAGTGTAAACACAGCCGAAATAACAAAATATAGTGTAAACCCAGCCGAAATAACAAAATACAGTGTAAACCCAGCCGAAATAACAAAATATAGTGTAAACACAACCAAAATAACAAAATATAGTGTAAACACAACCGAAATAACAAAAAATACTGTAAACCCAACTGAAATAACAAAAAATTGTGTAAGCCCAGCCGAAATAACAAAAAATTGTGTAAACCCAGCCAAAATAACAAAATATAGTGTAAACCCAACCGAAATAACAAAAAATTGTGTAAGCCCAGCCGAAATAACAAAAAATTGTGTAAACCCAGCCAAAATAACAAAATATAGTGTAAACCTAACCGAAATACGGTAACAAAATATAGTATAAACCCAGCCGAAATAATAAAATTTAGTGTAAACACAACCGAAATAACAAAAAATACTGTAAACCCAACTGAAATAACAAAAAATAGTGTAAGCCCAGCCGAAATAACAAAAACTTTTGTGTAAACCCAGCCAAAATAACAAAAACTTTTGTGTAAACCCAACCGAAATAACAAAATATAGTGTAAACCCAGCCGAAATAACAAAATATTGTGTAAACCCAGCCGAAATAACAAAAAATTGTGTAAACCCAGCCAAAATAACAAAATATAGTGTAAACCCAACCGGAATAACAAAATATAGTGTAAACACAACCGAAATAACAAAAAATACTGTAAACCCAACTGAAATAACAAAAAATAGTGTAAGCCCAGCTGAAATAACAAAAAATTGTGTAAACCCAGCCAAAATAACAAAATATAGTGTAAACCCAACCGAAATAACAAAATATAGTGTAAACCCAGCCGAAATAACAAAATATAGTGTAAACCCAGCCAAAATAACAAAATGTAGTGTAAACAAAACCGAAATAACAAAAAATACTGTAAACCCAACTGAAATAACAAAAAAATTGTGTAAACCCAGTCAAAATAACAAAATATAGTGTAAACCCAACCGAAATAACAAAATACAGTGTAAACCCAGCCGAAATAACAAAATATAGTGTAAAAACAACCAAAATAACAAAATATAGTGTAAACACAACCGAAATAACAAAAAATACTGTAAACCCAACTGAAATAACAAAAAATTGTGTAAGCCCAGCCGAAATAACAAAAAATTGTGTAAACCCAGCCAAAATAACAAAATATAGTGTAAACCCAACCGAAATAACAAAAAATTGTGTAAGCCCAGCCGAAATAACAAAAAATTGTGTAAACCCAGCCAAAATAACAAAATATAGTGTAAACCTAACCGAAATACGGTAACAAAATATAGTGTAAACCCAGCCGAAATAATAAAATTTAGTGTAAACACAACCGAAATAACAAAAAATACTGTAAACCCAACTGAAATAACAAAAAATAGTGTAAGCCCAGCCGAAATAACAAAAACTTTTGTGTAAACCCAGCCAAAATAACAAAAACTTTTGTGTAAACCCAACCGAAATAACAAAATATAGTGTAAACCCAGCCGAAATAACAAAATATTGTGTAAACCCAGCCGAAATAACAAAAAATTGTGTAAACCCAGCCAAAATAACAAAATATAGTGTAAACCCAACCGGAATAACAAAATATAGTGTAAACACAACCGAAATAACAAAAAATACTGTAAACCCAACTGAAATAACAAAAAATAGTGTAAGCCCAGCTGAAATAACAAAAAATTGTGTAAACCCAGCCAAAATAACAAAATATAGTGTAAACCCAACCGAAATAACAAAATATAGTGTAAACCCAGCCGAAATAACAAAATATAGTGTAAACCCAGCCAAAATAACAAAATGTAGTGTAAACAAAACCGAAATAACAAAAAATACTGTAAACCCAACTGAAATAACAAAAAAATTGTGTAAACCCAGTCAAAATAACAAAATATAGTGTAAACCCAACCGAAATAACAAAATACAGTGTAAACCCAGCCGAAATAACAAAATATAGTGTAAACACAACCAAAATAACAAAATATAGTGTAAACACAACCGAAATAACAAAAAATACTGTAAACCCAACTGAAATAACAAAAAATTGTGTAAGCCCAGCCGAAATAACAAAAAATTGTGTAAACCCAGCCAAAATAACAAAATATAGTGTAAACCCAACCGAAATAACAAAAAATTGTGTAAGCCCAGCCGAAATAACAAAAAATTTTGTAAACCCAGCCAAAATAACAAAATATAGTGTAAACCTAACCGAAATACGGTAACAAAATATAGTGTAAACCCAGCCGAAATAATAAAATTTAGTGTAAACACAACCGAAATAACAAAAAATACTGTAAACCCAACTGAAATAACAAAAAATAGTGTAAGCCCAGCCGAAATAACAAAAACTTTTGTGTAAACCCAGCCAAAATAACAAAAACTTTTGTGTAAACCCAACCGAAATAACAAAATATAGTGTAAACCCAGCCGAAATAACAAAATATTGTGTAAACCCAGCCGAAATAACAAAAAATTGTGTAAACCCAGCCAAAATAACAAAATATAGTGTAAACCCAACCGGAATAACAAAATATAGTGTAAACACAACCGAAATAACAAAAAATACTGTAAACCCAACTGAAATAACAAAAAATAGTGTAAGCCCAGCTGAAATAACAAAAAATTGTGTAAACCCAGCCAAAATAACAAAATATAGTGTAAACCCAACCGAAATAACAAAATATAGTGTAAACCCAGCCGAAATAACAAAATATAGTGTAAACCCAGCCAAAATAACAAAATGTAGTGTAAACAAAACCGAAATAACAAAAAATACTGTAAACCCAACTGAAATAACAAAAAAATTGTGTAAACCCAGTCAAAATAACAAAATATAGTGTAAACCCAACCGAAATAACAAAATACAGTGTAAACCCAGCCGAAATAACAAAATATAGTGTAAACACAACCAAAATAACAAAATATAGTGTAAACACAACCGAAATAACAAAAAATACTGTAAACCCAACTGAAATAACAAAAAATTGTGTAAGCCCAGCCGAAATAACAAAAAATTGTGTAAACCCAGCCAAAATAACAAAATATAGTGTAAACCCAACCGAAATAACAAAAAATTGTGTAAGCCCAGCCGAAATAACAAAAAATTGTGTAAACCCAGCCAAAATAACAAAATATAGTGTAAACCTAACCGAAATACGGTAACAAAATATAATAAATACGGTAACAAAACAAAAAATACTGTAAACCAAACTGAAATAACAAAAAATTGTGTAAGCCCAGCCGAAATAACAAAAAATTGTGTAAACCCAGCCAAAATAACAAAATATAGTGTAAACCCAACCGAAATAACAAAAAATTGTGTAAGCCCAGCCGAAATAACAAAAACTTTTGTGTAAACCCAGCCAAAATAACAAAAACTTTTGTGTAAACCCAACCGAAATAACAAAATATAGTGTAAACCCAGCCGAAATAACAAAATATAGTGTAAACTGTCACGATTCGGCTTCCAGGTAGTGGATCCTCTGTGTCAGCGAGGGATTGGCGTGGACCGTGCTAGTGGACCGGTTCTAAGAGGCTACTGGTATTCACCAGAGCCCGCCGCAAAGCGGGATGGTCTTGCTGCGGCAGTAGCAACCAGGTCGTATCCACTAGCAACGGCTCTACCTCGCTGACTGCTGAGAAGGCGTGGGACAGAAGGATTAGGCAGAGGCAAGGTCAGACGTAGCAGAAGGTCGGGGGCAGGCGGCAAGGTTCGTAGTCAGGATGGGTAGTAGAAGTTCAGGTACACAGGCTTTGGACACACTAAACGCTTTCACTGGCACAAGGCAACAAGATCCGGCAAGGGAGTGCAAGGGAGGAGACTAGATATAGCCAGGGAACAGGTGGGAGCCAATTAAGCTAATTGGGCCAGGCACCAATCATTGGTGCACTGGCCCTTTAAGTGTCAGAGAGCTGGCGCGCGCGCGCCCTAGAGAGCGGAGCCGCGCGCGCCAGCACATGACAGCAGGGGACCGGGACGGGTAAGTGACCTGGGATGCGATTCGCGAGCGGGCGCGTCCCGCTGTGCGAATCGCATCCCCAACGGCCATGACAGTGCGGCGCTCCCGGTCAGCGGGACCGACCGGAGCGCTGCAGGGAGAAAGACGCCGTGAGCGGTCCGGGGAGGAGCGGGGACCCGGAGCGCTAGGCGTAACAGTACCCCCCCCCTTAGGTCTCCCCTTCCCTTTGTCCAGTAACTGCCTCCCCTGGGATGAGGACACCGGGAAAGAATGGAGGGTTTCCTCAACGGCAGGCAGTACAGCAGGAGTGGGAATGGGGAGGGAGGGCAGAGGGCGAGGCCTGGCACGGGGCAGTGTGACACCAGGACGGGGGCCATGGGGTGGCACAGAGGCTTGCCTGACGGGACTGGGAGGGGGGGAGAGGCACTTCCTGTGGCAGGCAGAGTCCCAGTTCCTGATCTCCCCGGTGGTCCAATCAATGGTGGGGGAATGAAGCCGGAGCCAAGGCAGACCGAGGAGAACCTCAGAGGTACAGTTGGGGAGAATGAAGAATTCAATCTTCTCAAGGTGGGGTCCAATAGACATGAGGAGGGGCTCTGTGCGGTAACGCACGGTGCAGTCCAATCTGGCTCCGTTGACCGCGGAAATGTAGAGCGGCTTGACGAGACGGGTCACCGGGATGCTGAATTTATTAACAAACGACTCCAAAATAAAATTTCCTGAGGCACCGGAGTCCAAGCAGGCCACGGCTGAGAGGGAGGAGCTGGCTGAAGAAGAAATCCGCACGGGTACCGTGAGACGTGGAGAAGCAGACTTGGAACCAAGAGACGCCACACCCACGTGAGCTGGGTGCGTGCGTGCGTTTCCCAGACGTGGAGGACGGATAGGGCAATCCACCAAGAAATGCTCGGTACTGGCACAGTAAAGACAGAGATTTTCTTCCCTGCGGCGATTCCTCTCTTCCTGGGTCAGGCGAGACTTATCCACTTGCATGGCCTCCTCGGCGGGAGGCCCAGGCGTAGATTGCAACGGATACTGTGGGAGAGGTGCCCAGAGATCTAAGTCTTTTTCCTGGCGGAGCTCTTGGTGTCGCTCAGAAAAACGCATGTCAATGCGGGTAGCTAGATGGATGAGTTCTTGCAGATTGGCAGGAATCTCTCGTGCGGCCAGCACATCCTTGATGCGACTGGATAGGCCTTTTTTAAAGGTCGCGCAGAGAGCCTCGTTATTCCAGGATAATTCTGAAGCAAGAGTACGGAATTGTACGGCATACTCGCCAACGGAAGAATTACCCTGGACCAGGTTCAACAGGGCAGTCTCGGCAGAAGAAGCTCGGGCTGGCTCCTCGAAGACACTCCGGAGTTCAGTGAAGAAGGCCTGGACTGTGGCTGTGGCAGGATCATTGCGGTCCCAGAGCGGTGTGGCCCAAGACAAGGCCTTTCCTGAAAGAAGGCTTACTACGAACGCCACCTTAGACCGTTCTGAAGGAAACAAGTCCGACATCATCTCCATATGCAGGGAACACTGAGACAAAAATCCACGGCAGAGTCTGGAGTCCCCATCAAATTTGTCCGGCAGGGACAAGCGGAGGCTAGGAGCGGCCACTCGCTGCGGAGGAGGTGCAGGAGCTGGCGGAGGAGATGGTTGCTGCTGTAGCAGAGGCAGAAGTTGCTGTAACGTGGCGGTCAACTGCGACAGCTGCTGTCCTTGTTGGGCAATTTGCTGCGATTGCTGAGCGACCACCGTGGTAAGGTCAGCGAGACTTGGCAGCGGCACCTCAGCGGGATCCATGGCCGGATCTACTGTCACGATTCGGCTTCCAGGTAGTGGATCCTCTGTGTCAGCGAGGGATTGGCGTGGACCGTGCTAGTGGACCGGTTCTAAGAGGCTACTGGTTTTCACCAGAGCCCGCCGCAAAGCGGGATGGTCTTGCTGCGGCAGTAGCAACCAGGTCGTATCCACTAGCAACGGCTCTACCTCGCTGACTGCTGAGAAGGCGTGGGACAGAAGGACTAGGCAGAGGCAAGGTCAGACGTAGCAGAAGGTCGGGGGCAGGCGGCAAGGTTCGTAGTCAGGATGGGTAGTAGAAGTTCAGGTACACAGGCTTTGGACACACTAAACGCTTTCACTGGCACAAGGCAACAAGATCCGGCAAGGGAGTGCAAGGGAGGAGACTAGATATAGCCAGGGAACAGGTGGGAGCCAATTAAGCTAATTGGGCCAGGCACCAATCATTGGTGCACTGGCCCTTTAAGTCTCAGAGAGCTGGCGCGCGCGCGCCCTAGAGAGCGGAGCCGCGCGCGCCAGCACATGACAGCAGGGGACCGGGACGGGTAAGTGACCTGGGATGCGATTCGCGAGCGGGCGCGTCCCGCTGTGCGAATCGCATCCCCAACGGCCATGACAGTGCGGCGCTCCCGGTCAGCGGGACCGACCGGAGCGCTGCAGGGAGAAAGACGCCGTGAGCGGTCCGGGGAGGAGCGGGGACCCGGAGCGCTAGGCGTAACATAAACCCAGCCGAAATAACAAAAAATTGTGTAAACCCAGCCAAAATAACAAAATATAGTGTAAACCCAACCGGAATAACAAAATATAGTGTAAACACTACCGAAATAACAAAAAATACTGTAAACCCAACTGAAATAACAAAAAATAGTGTAAGCCCAGCTGAAATAACAAAAAATTGTGTAAACCCAGCCAAAATAACAAAATATAGTGTAAACCCAACCGAAATAACAAAATATAGTGTAAACCCAGCCGAAATAACAAAATATAGTGTAAACCCAGCCGAAATAACAAAAAATTGTGTAAACCCAGCCAAAATAACAAAATATAGTGTAAACCCAACCGAAATAACAAAAAATACTGTAAACCCAACTGAAATAACAAAAAATAGTGTAAGCCCAGCTGAAATAACAAAAAATTGTGTAAACCCAGCCAAAATAACAAAATATAGTGTAAACCCAACCGAAATAACAAAATATAGTGTAAACCCAGCCGAAATAACAAAATATAGTGTAAACCCAGCCAAAATAACAAAATGTAGTGTAAACAAAACCGAAATAACAAAAAATACTGTAAACCCAACTGAAATAACAAAAAAATTGTGTAAACCCAGTCAAAATAACAAAATATAGTGTAAACCCAACCGAAATAACAAAATATAGTGTAAACCCAGCCGAAATAACAAAATATAGTGTAAACACAACCGATATAACAAAATATAGTGTAAACCCAGCCAAAATAACAAAATATAGTGTAAACACAACCGAAATAATGAAATATAGTGTAAACCCAGCCGAAGTAACAAAATATAGTGTAAACACAACCGAAATAACAAAAAATACTGTTAACACAACTGAAATAACAAAATATAGTGTAAACACAACCAAAATAATGAAATATAGTGTAAACCCAATTGAAATAACAAAAAATAGCTTGAAATCTAAAAATAAAAACATGATGAGAGGCGGATGTTCTGTTCCTCATCTAGTTCTTCTTCATGACCAAACGGACCCCCCCCCCCCCCCCCCCGGCATTCATGTTTATTCAGTAATAATAATTGAGAAGTTGTCGCTTTTTCCTGTATCAGTATAAAGAACCATGAGCGCCCGATATATAGAATATCTGGTTTATATATATATATATATAGTTCTCTGATATATATAGCAAGTTTGTGGGGAGATCAGAAGTTTGTCATTCTTTGTTTTTGTTGTCAAAATATGGAGGAGAGAAGATGAAGTATTTATGATTGATTTTAATAAACTGTTTTGATTCTGCACCTCCAGGTACGAAATCTGTTCATATAATTCACTTAAAAAATACAAAATATGTAGAAGTGTAAAACCATTGTAAATCATCATTGTCAGAGGGGGAGGGGGGGGTGGTAACTGGAGGCGATCAGTAGGTGCATCGCATGAAAACAAATCTGTTTACCCCCCCCCCCCATACAAGGAGGGGGGCGCCGAGCGGCATCTCCAAAATTATCACTTTACTGAACTTTGTGTTATTATGTTACAAAAGGAAAACGATCAGAGCGATTGAATACCTGATCTACAGCTCTGTATATATATATATATATATGTATTGGCAGAAATATATCACACTATAGTAGATATATTCTTGTATAAAGGAGCAGTATTATAGTAGTTATATTCTTGTATATAGGAGCAGTATTATAGTAGTTATATTCTTGTATATAGGAGCAGTATTATAGTAGTTATATTCTTGTATATAGGAGCAGTATTATAGTAGTTATATTCTTGTATATAGGAGCAATATTATAGTAGTTATATTCTTGTATATAGGAGCAGTATTATAGTAGTTATATTATTGTATATAGGAGCAGTATTATAGTAGATATATTCTTGTATACAGGAGCAGTATTATAGTAGATATATTCTTGTATAAAGGAGCAGTATTATAGTAGATATATTCTTGTATATAGGAGGCAGTATTATAGTAGATATATTCTTGTATATAGGAGCAGTATTATAGTAGTTATATTCTTGTATATAGGAGCAGTATTATAGTAGTTATATTCTTGTATATAAGAGCAGTATTATAGTAGTTATATTCTTGTATATAGGAGCAGTATTATAGTAGTTATATTCCTGTATATAGGGGCAGTATTATAGTAGTTATATTCTTGTATATAGGTGGAGTATTATAGTAGTTATATTCTTGTATATAGGAGCAATATTATAGTAGTTATATTCTTGTATATAGGAGCAGTATTATAGTAGTTATATTCTTGTATAAAGGAGCAGTATTATAGTAGATATATTCTTCTATATAGGAGCAGTGTTATAGTAGTTATATTCTTGTATATAGGAGACAGTATTATAGTAGTTATATTCTTGTATATAGGGGCAGTATTATAGTAATTATATTCTTCTATATAGGAGCAGTGTTATAGTAGTTATATTCTTGTATATAGGAGCAGTATTATAGTAGTTATATTCTTGTATATAGGAGCAGTATTATAGTAGTTATATTCTTGTATATAGGGGCAGTATTATAGTAGTTATATTCTTGTATATAGGAGGCAGTATTAAAGTAGTTATATTCTTGTATATAGGAGCAGTATTATAGTAGTTATATTCTTGTATATAGGAGCAGTATTATAGTAGTTATATTCTTGTATATAGGAGCAGTATTATAGTAGTTATATTCTTGTATATAGGAGCAGTATTATAGTAGTTATATTCTTGTATAAAGGGGCAGTATTATAGTAGTTATATTCTTGTATATAGGAGCAGTATTATAGTAGTTATATTCTTGTATATAGGAGCAGTATTATAGTAGTTATATTCTTGTATATAGGGGCAGTATTATAGTAGTTATATTCTTGTATATAGGGGCAGTATTATAGTAGTTATATTCTTGTATATAGGGGCAGTATTATAGTAGTTATATTCTTGTATTTAGGAACAGTATTATAGTAGTTATATTCTTGTATATAGGAGGCCGCATTATATATTCTTGTACATAGGGGCAGTATTATAGTAGTTATATTCTTGTATATAGGAACAGTATTATAGTAGTTATATTCTTGTATATAGGAACAGTATTATAGTAGTTATATTCTTGTATATAGGAGGCCGCATTATATATTCTTGTACATAGGGGCAGTATTATAGTAGTTATATTCTTGTATATAGGAACAGTATTATAGTAGTTATATTCTTGTATATAGGAACAGTATTATAGTAGTTATATTCTTGTATATAGGAGCAGTATTATAGTAGTTATATTCTTGTATATAGGAGCAGTATTATAGTAGTTATATTCTTGTATATAGGAGCAGTATTATAGTAGTTATATTCTTGTATATAGGAGCAGTATTATAGTAGTTATATTCTTGTATATAGGAGGCAATTTTTATTGTGCAAACAAACAAAATTACAATTAACATAATTTCTTACAATGCAAAACAAAAATAACAAGCATTGTACACACAATGACTACTCAACTAGAGTATGTACAGAGTAATATTAAACTTAGAAAGTCCACATTTGCTGGAAAAGGAAAAACACAAAAAATTTAATAAAATAACATGACATCATCTGTGTTAAACCAATGAGACATTCCTCCATAATTTCCCATTATTTTGGTTCCTCCGTATCTCTAATGACTTTACCCACTGGAGCTCGGACATGATCTGTCTTACTGCTGTGTTGTGATGGAATGGCTCATTGTGTATGGACACTCTAGTTCTCATGTGCCAATGGTAATATTTAATGATTGTTATAATTATGTACATTGTCTCTCTGTCTACAGTCCTGTTACTGGATGGTACAGCATATATGATGTCAGGATACGTCAGGTTCTGCAGTAATGGGATGTTCAGCTTACTGGACACTTCTTCCCATATCCTCCTCCCGGCCCTGCAGTCAGATATGAAATGCTCCATGGTCTCCTCCTGCTGACAACCCAGAGGACAGTTCCTATCTGAGACACTTAGATATTTCAGGTTACCCCTGACAAAGAGCCTCCCATGGAGCGACAGCCAAGCTATGTCAAAGAATTTTGCGGGGAGTCGTTTCCCATTGAGGAACTTAAGACTTTCCTGTAAAGTGCTGGTCACACAGTCCCTCAAGGCAAGTGGAGAGCAGAAGAAAGCCCTACAAACCCTTACGTATAGATCCTTCCTTGGCTTACTCTCTATATAGGACTTCTCAATGCGCCATCTCTTCAGACATCTGAGCCCGTATTCCAGGTACGGGGGGAGGTAGTCACGCGTCCATCTCCCCCTCTTGAGACTGCCGCCTCGCACCCAAGACTCTGCAAAAGGCAATATCCAGTCCCTGATACTATTCGCCCACAGAGAGCTGTTTGAGTCCATGCAACCAAAATTAACTTTTAGAAACATGGAGTCAAAGAACACCCTTGGATTCAGCATATCCAACCCACCCTCTCTCCTCTGTAGGTAGGTGACCCCTCTTTTTATCAGGTTCAACCTGTTCCCCCAGAACATTTGGAAGAACAGGCTAAAGAGCCGAGCAGAGAAAGATTCTGGCAAAGGAAAAACAACAGAGACATACAAAAAGACGGGGACCAGGTAAGTCTTCAACATTTTAACCCTTTCTCTATAGGTCAGCCTCCAGTTCTTCCATCGCTGAACCTTTGCATTTCCGGCTTCCAACTTCTCTTCCCAATTTAATTTGGCGTTATCGTCCCTCCCGAATTTGACCCCTAGGATTTTAATATAGGAGGAGGCTCTCACAAATTGGAGCAGATCAAAGTCTGGATCAGAATCAGATATCCAGAGAGCTTGACTCTTCTCAAGGTTGACCAGAGACCCTGAGGCCTCCGAGTAACTTCTGATGGCTGCAGACAACATCTCCACCTCACGAGGCTCAGATATCACTACAGTCACATCATCCGCGTAGGCAACAACACTCAGGGGTAGGCAGTGGGGGACCGGCACCCCCTGAAAACCACACTCCTGCAGTGACCTCAGAAACGGGTCTAAGGCAAACAAATACAGCAGCGGACTCAGTGGGCAACCTTGTCTCACCCCCGCCTCAACCCTGAAGGTGTCACCTTGCCAACCATTGATCAGAGGAAAGCTCTCGGCCTCACAATACAAAGTCTTCAGCCAATCGATGAATTGTCCCGGAATACCGTACTTTGACAAAGTGGCCCATAGATACTCGTGATCTACTCTGTCAAAGGCTTTAGCCTGGTCAAGACTCACAACATATCTCCCACACCTCAGGGCTTTACATCTCTCAAACATCTCCCTTATGGAGATCACTGCCCCAGAGATGTTCCGCCCTTTTACTGTGCCATACTGACAGCCTGCCAACAGTGCCGGGGACAGACAAACTAACCTAGAAAACAGGATTTTTGCCAGAATCTTCCTGTTGACATTCAAGAGGGCAATCGGCCTCCAGTTCTTGATGTCACTCGGCTCTTTACCTTTAGACAGCAGAATCAGCGAGGACACTCTCATGGATGGAGGCATCAGGTGACTTTCTAGACAATTTGTGTAAACATCCACGAGGATTGGGGCCAAGAGGTCTCTGAATGTCTTATAGAATTCTGCTGTTATCCCATCTGGACCTGGTGCCTTCTTCACATGTAACTTATCAATGGCCTCTTTGACCTCCGCCACCGTCAATTCTGCTGTCAAAGGAGAAAAGTCCAAATCATTAGTATCAGGGAGCGGAGTTGTCTCCAAGAATTGGGTCATCTTGTCTCTATCCAAAACCTTCCTCTGAAACAAGTCAGCATAGTACGATCTCACCACCCCCAGGATACCCTCCCGAGATTCCTGCAAAACACCCTGGGAGTCAGTGAGACCGGTGACAGATTTATTTGCCACCCGCTCCCGGCAATTCTCAAAGGGATCAGGAGACCCTAAGGACCCATAATCCCGTTCAAGAACCAGGGAGGTATACCTGCTGTACTGATACTGCCTTATCTCAGATTTCAGCCGGTCTATCCTTTGTTGGTCCCCACCCGCCGAATACAGTGACTCCAATTCTTTGCGCAGCTTGAGATACTGGCCATACTTACTCTTCCCCTTTATAACTGACAGTCTCTTTAAGAGGGTTCTGATCTCATCCTTGACATCCTCCCACCAGGCGGCCATATCATCATAGAAGTCCACCCTCTCTAGTTGACCCTGTATAAGAGAGTGAACCTGCCTCTGCACAGAAGGATCCTCTAATAGGCTGGAATTCAGTCTCCACAACCCTCTACCTGTCTCAGGACACCGTGTGACACCCAAACAGAAATATAAGGCCAGATGGTCAGAATAAGGGACGATCTTCTCATCTTTCTCACCAATCGTCTCTGTAGGACTAACCAGAGCCAAATCTATCCTACTGCTTCTTCCACCACAAAAATAGGTAAACTTTGCCTTCCGACCACCCTGCACAAACACATCTGACAACCCGGCCTGTAGAATGATTTGGTTTAAGACCTTGGAGTCTCGTGTTAGAGGTCTATTAGAGGATCTGTCACTAGTTGTTCTGGAGGCATTAAAATCTCCAGCCAAGATGACGGGGACAGACGTGAAGAGATATGGCTTCACTTCATTATAAAGGTTAACCCTTTCAGTCACTGTCTGTGAACCATAGATATTAATGAGTCGTAGCCTTCTACCCCGAATAGTAACTTCTAGCATTAGGCACCTTCCCATCAATACCTCTGTCAGCCTATGTACAGTTACATCATTGGTGGTAAACAGAATAGAGACCCCGGCACTTGGTTCCACAGCCAGTGACCAAAAGGATGGACCAGACCGCCATTCCCGCTCTGCCTCACGTAACAGTCCTTGAGTATTTAAACGTGTCTCCTGTAAGAAGAAGATGTCAGCATCAATAGACTTTAGATGGTCATATACGACGTGTCTGGTCCTCCTCACTCTGACACTGTTCACATTACTGGAGAACACTTTAAGGGTAAAGTCGGCCATCATAACAAAGGAAAGCAGAAGAAGCAGATATGTCACCCCCATCATCACAGATCTGAGTCCGAGCCCTCCTGCTGACCACCTGTTTCCATGTCCGATTCGGACAGACGTTTATCCCGCGGGGGTCTCCTTTTTGTGGGGGGATCACCCTCTTGGTCCTCATTAAATTCATCTACCACTCGCTTCAACTCCCTCTCCATCTCTTCCTCAGCGTCTGACTCTGACAACACACTGTACCTATTTGTGATGGTCATTACACCTGACCCGGGGTCTACTTTCTTTTTGGAGGGCTTTTGGACAGTGGTCCATCCCTCCTCAGGCTTACGGCTGGTTTTGTCTTTTTTCCGTCTCTTCTGCGGATTTATTGATGCTGGGGCGGAAGAAGACATGGCCACAACCTGCTCAGTGACCTCCCTGTTCCCCTCAGTGGCTCCTGGCTGGGACTGGTCGGGCACTGTGTCACCCATATTGTCACCACTAGTGTCACCAATATTGTCACCCATATTGTCACCCCTAGTGTCACCTACAGTGTCACCCATATTGTCACCCCTAGTGTTATGCTGAGGCTCGGGCTGTGTCACTGCTGACCCTGACACCAACGTCTCCTCCTCCAGGTCCTCTGCCCCCTCCAGCAGGTCCTCATCAGGGAAGTCCTTACAGATGTTATGCCAGGCATCAGGACAGTCCCTGTGGGAGTGACCGGTCTTACCACAGAGGTTGCAGCGGATGTTCTGGCAGGTGGCGCTGACATGGCCGATCTCCCCACATAAATTACACTTCACCAGGGTGCAGACACTCGCGATATGACCGGTCTTCCCACACTTGAAGCATTTTCTGGGCTGACCTGCATAGAAGCAAACCCCTTTCTCCCGACCAATGAAAAATGAATTGGGCAGATGTTGGGTAATGTTATTAATCTGCCGTAACTTTACCAGGACCTTCCACCCGCCCGTCCATATGCCGTCCTCATCCCTGGTCTTAGTCAGGTCTGACATTAGGTCACAGTGCCTTTTTAACCATACAACAATATCCTGGGGGGGGACAGACTCGTTCCAGAATATTATGGTGACGTTCGCTGTGTCTGGTCTGGAGATGGGGACAAAGCTGAACTTATTCCAGCCATCAGCATCTCTCACCCGGGTGACATGGGCCCAGAAGCGGTCCAGGTCAGACATGAGTTTGAAGCTGACGTCATAGCCCTGCCTGTCAGGAAGGTTTATCACTGCCAGGATGTTAGATGGCAGGAAGCCCATTTGGTGGCACAGAAGTTCACGGACCACAAACCTCCTGTCAGGCAGCTCCTCCTTGGCCCCTCTATGTCTGAACCTGACCACGTTCCTCCTCTTGAAAGCCTGACCCGTGTAGTTTACATTAGACATGAATGGTGACCCACGACTCCAGGCATTACCAGAGGAGGCGCCACTACTTCTACCCTCCTGCTGTACTTGGGGGCGCTGTGGTGGCTGCTGACCAGCCGTACTAGGGGGGTCTGACACTTGTGTGACTAAAGGGGGGAAGTGTTGTGCATCAGACTGTACAGCCCCCTCCCCACCATCAACCTCTATACTCTGGGGGTCACAAGCCTCTGAAGGCTGAACTAATGGTGGACCTGACCCCAGAGATGACCCCAGATCCCACACAGACTGTGAAGCGCCCCCCTCTGCAGACACATTATCAGTAATATCACATACAGTCATATCAGTGCAGTCACTGGCAGCATGATCCTGCACTACAGAGCCCAGCAAGCCCTGCAGAGCCATGTCCTGTGAACTCTCTGCTGCACTGCTGCCTTCAGGTAAGAGTCCACAGTCCTGCTGCTCTCTACTGCCCCCAGGGGCTTGTGGTGACTGCACTACTGTTACAGAGTTACCTTCAGGTATGTGTCCATAGTCCTGCTTCACCGTGCTGACTGCTGGGACTTGTGGTACCTCTGGAGGAGTCTCTGCAGGTCTCTGATGTTGCTGGACGCTTGCTTCTGCTTGTCTGTACAAATCCCCTTTTTCAAAAGGGAAGCTGGCTGGTCTGAGGAGTGGTCTTGCACAGGACTGCTGGATGTCCTCTTGTCTTGTACAGGACTGCTGGGTGTCCCCTGGTGAGGCTGAAGACTTAGGTGCAGCAGTAGATGACTTTGTTGCTGGTCTTTCCTTATATCCCTCAAATCGCTGCTGATTTCTGAAGGTCTCAGCGACTGGTCCCATCCGCTCCAATACGTCCTCCATGTCCTGCACAGTGTCAGCGAGCTGCACAGCGAGGGAGCTCAGCTTCTTGTCATGTACAGCCTGGTTATTGGGGTTTGCTGCCTTTAGCTTGTATATACAGTCTATCTGTTTCTGCAGCTGTAACTTTGTCTTTTTTAAAGTCTCAAGTCTCTTTACCAGAGCTGGGATCTGCTCGGCCAAACACAGTTCAGGCGCCCGCTGAGTATTGGGGGGCCGCGCTGGTGGGGTACTCACAGGACTCTGCTTCTGAGGGGGCATCTGTCTCGGTGCTGTGGTCACTGCTGCAGGGTCACAATCTCCAGACTGGGGACTGGGCCCCTGTTTTTTTCCAGTGACCGCACTTGTGGCCCCCTGAAGCCTTCCTGCTGTACTCCCTCTGGGCTCATCTGGCGTGCTTGTAACTTTTGCGCTGCTCCCGCTCCCGTATCGTGTGCGGTCAGACCGTATCAGGACAGGCTGCTGCAGATTCTCCTGCATGGTCTGCTTCTCCAGGGATGTTCTCCTCTGTCTGACTGCAGGAGGGGTGGATTGTACCTGCAGCCATTACCTGACTTGATGAAGTGTCTTTCTTCACTTCCACAACTTTCTTCTCATCTGTGCTTCTTACTGCACCAGAACTGACAACATTCTGAACATTTCTTACATCCAGAGAAACTTTAGGATTTTCATCCATGGTTTGTGGTGTCTGGGGATTAATTCCCAGAATAGGCCGAGAAGCCTGGGCCTTGCTTGGGGAGCTTCCCCACCCAGGGTGGCCCCGCCCCGGGCTTTCTCCAGACATCAGGAGAGCAACACACACACAACCTCTCAGCTAGGAGGCAGTATTATAGTAGTTATATTCTTGTATATATCAGTATTATAGTAGTTATATTCTTGTATATAGGAGCAGTATTATAGTAGTTATATTCTTGTATATAGGAGCAGTATTATAGTAGTTATATTCTTGTATATAGGAGGCAGTATTATAGTAGTTATATTCTTGTATATAGGAGGCAGTATTATAGTAGTTATATTCTTGTATATAGGAGCAGTATTATAGTAGTTATATTCTTGTATATAGGAGCAGTATTATAGTAGTTATATTCTTGTATATAGGAGCAGTATTATAGTAGTTATATTCTTGTATATAGGAGCAGTATTATAGTAGTTATATTCTTGTATATAGGAGGCAGTATTATAGTAGTTATATTCTTGTATATAGGAGGCAGTATTATAGTAGTTATATTCTTGTATATAGGAGCAGTATTATAGTAGTTATATTCTTGTATATAGGAGCAGTATTATAGTAGTTATATTCTTGTATATAGGGGCAGTATTATAGTAGTTATATTCTATTATATAGGAGCAGTATTATAGTAGTTATATTCTTGTATATAGGGGCAGTATTATAGTAGTTATATTCTTGTATATAGGGGCAGTATTATAGTAGTTATATTCTTGTATATAGGAGCAGTATTATAGTAGTTATATTCTATTATATAGGAGCCGTATTCTAGTAGTTATATTCTTGTATATAGGAGCAGTATTATAGTAGTTATATTCTTGTATATAGGAGCAGTATTATAGTAGTTATATTCTTGTATATAGGAGCAGTATTATAGTAGTTATATTCTTGTATATAGGAGCAGTATTATAGTAGTTATATTATTGTATATAGGAGCAGTATTATAGTAGTTATATTGTTGTATATAGGAGCAGTATTATAGTAGATATATTCTTGTATATAGAAGCAGTATTATAGTAGTTATATTCTTGTATATAGGAGGCAGCATTATATATTCTTGTACATAGGGGTATACTGTATTTCAAATTAATGTCCTTATTGATTCAGAAGTAGCATTTGTGAAATATATTTACTCGTCATCTTGTACACATACTGAACATATAAGGGGCTGTCATGTGGTTACAAATCAGATAATGGATTTCTGTATTGTGTCAGGTAGAAATAACATAAATAGCTTTGAAGAATCCAGATTGTTCATTTAAGGATAAAGAAAAGGATAAGAAGCTGCAGCAAACATTCACAACCAAAACACAGATTAAATGTAAGGATCAGCGTTCTGATACTACGGAGCGGTAGAACAGTATAAGAAAGAATTATATTAGCGATACATCGAGCCCTGAACACCTACAACAATCTTCTCCATTATATTCTTTGTACATTTTAACCTGACAGGAATGTGGATAAATGATCTGGAAATGTGCCGATGATTTTCTTAAAGTAGAAGAATAAACAAGTCGTCACTACTTTCCCCCTCTTGTCATCACATGGTGTAGTCAGCAGTGGGCGCCATTGATCACAGGAGAAAAATATTTTCTATTAAATGTTTTATTGGCATGAAAAGGTTAATGTTTTTTTTTTATATACAGTTACAATTTGCAGCGTTGTCTCACACCTCCGCAGGTGTCTGTGTTTGGCGCTGTGTGTACAGTGTGTGTAGCGCTGCATGTCATTATGCGAGTTGTAAAAGTTTTGCCTGGAAACTTGGCAAAAGTGATTTAATAACCGTTTACCTGCGGGGATGTTGTGTTATTTGGAGGGAGGGTGTTCTATGGGTATTTGACAACAAATGGTTAAAAAAAAAAAATCATCAGGTCAGACAAGTGGTTTTCAACCAGGGTACCTCCAGCTGTTGCAAAACTACAACTCCCAGCATGCCCAGACAGCCGAAGGGGCGACTCGAGTCCACTGGAATGGGAGTCACCAGTGATCTGGCTCATGGTGTCTCAAACCGTGTATAGGTTAACGGTGCCCTGGCGTCACGAAATTGGGTTGATTTCACGTTATCCACCCACAAAACAGTGCCCTAGAATCATGAAATATGGTTAATTTCACGTTATCCACCCCATGTCACCACAGTCTTCCAACAAGTGTGCCTCCAGTAAACTACATCTACCAGCATGCCCGGACAACCTCCAGCACTTAGGAGAGGAAAAAACCCCAGAGGAGGAAACCACTAGGGAACCATAGCTAAAGGATTGTCCTTCTCTTGGGTTTAGAGCAATGTTTCCCAACCAGTGTGCCTCCAGCTGTTGCAAAACTACAACTCCCAGCATGCCCAGACAGCCGAAGGGGCAACTTGAGTCCACTGGAATGGGAGTCACCAGTGATCTGGCTCATGGTGTCTCAAACCGTGTATAGGTTAACGGTGCCCTGGCGTCACAAATTTGGGTTGATTTCACATTATCCACCCACAAAACAGTGCCCTAGAATCATGAAATATGGTTAATTTCACGTCATCCACCCCATGTCACCACAGTCTTCCAACTAGTGTGCCTCCAGTAAACTACATCTACCAGCATGCCCGGACGAACTCCAGCACTTAGGAGAGGATAGACTCCCAGTGAAGGAAACCACTAGGGAACCATAGCTAAAGGATTGTCCTTCTCTTGGGTTTAGAGCAATGTTTCCCAACCAGTGTGCCTCCAGCTGTTGCAAAACTACAACTCCTAGCATGCTCAGACAGCCTTCGGCTGTCCGGGCATGCTAGGAGTTGTAGTTTTGCCACAGCTGGAGGCACACTGGTTGGGAAACACTGGGTTAGATGTGCTGTTTAAGCCTAAATACACCGTATGTTATATCAGTCAGAACAGCGTCTTGTTTATCACAGAATGATATCGCCAACACTGCTTGTTTCTAGTTGTGCCGCTCATGGATCGGATGGACGTACATTGTGCGTGGCGCTTGTGTATCCAGAGGATTCCAGTTTCCTTCTTCACTCATCATTTATAATGGTTATCACCATATGAATGTCTGAGTAATATTCGGAGGAATAGAGGGGCCCATCGGATTCCTTTGGTTTAGGATCCGACTCAATAATGGATCCCAATGGTCACGCAGAAGATTCCAGACCTGAAGTAGATTTTGGCGCAGTCACTTTCCCCAGGATGTGTTTATTATGAGATATAACCCAATGATGATATGTTCTGTGTGTATGAAGGTCACTCTGAAGGTGTCCGTGATGCATTTCTCCATCATCTCAGGCCTAATAATGGATCTATAATGTCTCCATCATCCCAGGCCTAATAATGGATCTATAATGTCTCTATCATCTCAGGCCTAATAATGGATCTATAATGTCTCCATCATCTCTGGCCTAATAATGGATCTATAATGTATCCATCATATCTGGCCTAATAATGGATCTATAATGTCTCCATCATCTCAGGCCTAATAATGGATCTATAATGTCTCTATCATCCCAGGCCTAAT
The DNA here is from genome assembly GCF_029499605.1 of Hyla sarda. NCBI lineage: Eukaryota > Metazoa > Chordata > Amphibia > Anura > Hylidae > Hyla > Hyla sarda. Next base: position 190,650,832 of record NC_079197.1, on the reverse strand, counting down.
AATGGATCTATAATGTCTCTATCATCCCAGGCCTAATAATGGATCTATAATGTCTCTATCATCCCAGGCCTAATAATGGATCTATAATGTCTCCATCATCTCTGGCCTAATAATGGATCTATAATGTATCCATCATCTCTGGCCTAATAATGGATCTATAATGTCTCCATCATCTCAGGCCTAATAATGGATCTATAATGTCTCCATCATCTCAGGCCTAATAATGGATCTATAATGTCTCCATCATCCCAGGCCTAAAAATGGATCTATAATGTCTCCATCATCCCAGGCCTAAAAATGGATCTATAATGTCTCCATCATCTCAGGCCTAAACATGGATCTATAATGTCTCCATCATCTCAGGCCTAATAATGGTTCTATAATGTCTCCATCATCCCAGGCCTACAAATGGTTCTATAATGTCTCCATCATCCCAGGCCTACAAATGGTTCTATAATGTCTCCATCATCTCAGGCCTAATAATGGATCGGGATTTATAATATCTCCATCATCTTTGGCCTAATAAGGGATCGGGATCTATAATGTCTCCATCATCTCTAGCCTTATAATGGATCGGGATCTACAATGTCTCCATCATCTCTAGACCCGTGGATTGCTTGGTCCACTCTTATCCAATCCTCTTTATTTGTTGTTTTCATTCTCAAATGATTCGTTTGGATCTCTATTGCATGTTATAGATCTCTATTGATTCTTTTGGATCATTGTTTGTTGTTCTGGATCTCTTGATTTGTTTGGATCTTTATCGATGGATCTGGATCTCTATTGGTGGTTCTGGATTTCTATTGGTGGTTCTGGATTTCTATTGGTGGTTCTGGATCTCTTTATACGTTTGGATCTCTATTGGTGGTTCTGGTTCTCTATTGGTGATTCTGGATCTCTATTGGTGGTTCTGGATCTCTTTATTTGTTTGGATCTCTGGTGGTAGTTCTGAATCTTTATTAGTGGTTCTGTTTTTTATTGGTGGTTCTCGATCTCTGTTGGTTGTTCTGCTTTTCTATTGGTGGTTCTGGATGTATATTGGTGGTTATGGATTTCTATTAGTGGTCCTGGATCTCTTGATTTGTTTGGATCTCTATTGGTGGTTCTGGATTTCTATTGGTGGTTCTGGATCTCTATTAATGGTTCTGGATCTCTTGATTTGTTTGGATCTCTGATGGTGGTGCTGAATCTCTATTGGTGGTTCTGGTTTTTTATTGGTGGTTCTGGATCTCTATTGGTGGTTCTGCTTTTCTATTGGTGGTTCTGGATCTCTATTGGTGGTTCTGCTTTTCTATTGGTGGTTCTGGATCTCTATTGGTGGTTATGGATTTCTATTAGTGGTCCTGCATCTCTTGATTTGTTTGGATCTCTGGTGGTGGTTCTGGATCTCTATTGGAGATTCTGGATCCCTATTGATTATTCTGGATCTATATTGGTAATTCTAGATCACTATTGGTGGTTCTGGATCTCTTGATTTGTTTGGATCTCTGGTGGTGGTTCTGGATCTCTATTTGTGGTTCTGGATTCCTATTGGTTGTTCTGGATCTCTGTTGGTGGTGGTTCTGGATCTCTGTTGGTGGTTCTGGATCTCTGTTGGTGGTTCTGGATCTCTCTGCAGCTTCTGACCTTGTAGATCTGCAGCTTTTCCTCAGTTCGCTCCTTTCTTTTAGGCTTATGTCTCTCTCTTGGTTTTCTTCCGACCTCTATGACTTCTCGTTCAGGGGATCATTACATGACAATTCCTCTTGCTCCCGAACACCTTCTAGGATCAGTCATTTCTCTCTTCATGGCCTCTACGGGGCAAACTATTAGTAGATTCAGTTTTTGGACTCATCTGTGCGCTGATAATGTCAGGTATATACCTTCTCCATTAATAACACATCAATGTATACATCTTCCTGTGACATCATCAGTTACTGACAGCTTTCCCCAGTGTCCCATATACAATGAAGGCAGCTGTGGTGCCCACCGTCACTTCAACTGGAAAGAGACCTCAGGACCCCCATTCCAAGGTGTTCCCCTCTAATAGTGAAATTCGTATCATTGTTAATAAATATTATGTTACTTGAATAAATATTATATTATTAATGTTATCTTGAAACCTGTCAAAAAGTAACAAAAATAACATGATAATGAGGGGTGAGCAGCCGACCCCCCTTTAATTCCGTATGATAATAAGTGGGGTATTTGGTAATGATGGGTATTTGTCTGTATATGAACCCACAGGATTGTGAAGAACTGTGGAATTTGTTGGTTCTCTAAAATGATTGTTGTTGTTTTTGTTGTTGTCAAGTATAATAATAATTATATATTATTATTATATTAATATTGTTATTATTATTATTATTATTATTATTATTATATATTATTATTATTGTTGTTATTATTATTATATTATATTATTATTATTATTATTATATATTATATTATTATATATTATTATTGTTATTATTATTATATTATTATATATTATTATTGTTATTGTTGGTGTTATTATTATTATATTATTATATATTATATTATTATGATTATTATTATTATTATGATTATTATTATTATTATTATTATTATTATTATTATTATATATTATTATTATTATTGTTGTTATTATTATTATATTATATTATTATTATTATTATTATATATTATATTATTATATATTATTATTGTTATTATTATTATATTATTATATATTATTATTGTTATTGTTGGTGTTATTATTATTATATTATTATATATTATATTATTATGATTATTATTATTATTATTACTGTTATCATTTTACCATATAAAAAAGTGTTTTTTTTTTTTTTTAACTAAACAAAATATTTATTTTCTCTCTTGGATAGTTGGGTTAACAACTTTGGACATGAAGGCCTCGGGCTCCTGCTGGACGTTCTGGAGAAGCTTCTGGACAAGAAACAGTACGTATCCTCCAGAATCCTCCTCACAATCTACATCTTCTCAGATTCCATTTTACATCTTATTTAATATATACATTTTTTTTCTCTCCAAGGCAGGAAAATATTGACAAGAAAAATCAGCATAAACTCATCCAGTGCCTGAAAGCTTTCATGAACAATAAGGTAGGTGGGCCTGTACGCGAGGAGCGCGCTCACCAGCCGCTGCGCCATTCTTTACGCTGAACATGAAGGATTATCTTCTCCTCATGCCGATTGTGTCTATGACAATGTTGTGACAAGTCCGTCCCTTCTCCGATTCATCTGCACAGAAAATTGCTGGAGTTAAATTAATCGATTTTTCTCAATATAAATTGGTTGACGAATTGGAATAAACTAGAACCAGCAAAAAAAAAATTACAAAATAATTTTTTCTAGATATATAATGATAGAGATTATCTCAGTAGGCTGTAAAACATAAAAAACACCTGTGAATAGAGAGAGAAGAGCAGTCGGGGGACCACTTTATCCATTGTTCTGATCAGCAGTTTATAACATTTGTATCATAGCTGAATGTTTTCTTTAGTAAAGAAGATTAAGTTATATAATGTATCCAATGTGAGGGCTACAATGTATCCAATGTGAGGGCTACAATGTATCCAATGTGAGGGCTACAATGTATCCAATGTGAGGGCTACAATGTATCCAATGTGAGGGCTACAATGTATCCAATGTGAGGGCTACAATGTATCCAATGTGAGGGCTACAATGTATCCAATGTGAGGGCTACAATGTATCCAATGTGAGGGCTACAATGTATCCAATGTGAGGGCTACAATGTATCTAATGTGAGGGCTACAATGTATCCAATGTGAGGGCTACAATGTATCCAATGTGAGGGCTACAATGTATCCAATGTGAGGGCTACAATGTATCCAATGTGAGGGCTACAATGTATCCAATGTGATGGCTACAATGTATCCAATGTGAGGGCTACAATGTATCCAATGTGAGGGCTACAATGTATCCAATGTGAGGGCTACAATGTATCCAATGTGAGGGCTACAATGTATCCAATGTGAGGGCTACAATGTATCCAATGTGATGGCTACAATGTATCCAATGTGAGGGCTACAATGTATCCAATGTGAGGGCTACAATGTATCCAATGTGAGGGCTACAATGTATCCAATGTGAGGGCTACAATGTATCCAATGTGAGGGCTACAATGTATCCAATGTGAGGGCTACAATGTATCCAATGTGAGGGCTACAATGTATCCAATGTGAGGGCTACAATGTATCCAATGTGAGGGCTACAATGTATCCAATGTGAGGGCTACAATGTATCCAATGTGAGGGCTACAATGTATCCAATGTGAGGGCTACAATGTATCCAATGTGAGGGCTACAATGTATCAGCGGAAAACTGAGGTGTAAATAATTTAAAAAAGACGCCTGTTTAGAGCTAAATCAATATAAATAATAAAAAGCTTCTCCAAAAGGTGTGAAAAAGGGCGGAAGGAACGAGGGTTCTGACTTTATTATGATGTTTTTGAATAATTGTCCAGAGGGGCAGATATAGGCATTAATTAAATAAAAAAAATGCTTAAAATTTTAAACAATAGATGAAGGGAGAATATTCAAAGACTTGTGCAATCACAAGACCCGCAACAAAAAATTATAGGACATCATTTAAAGGGGTATTCCAGTGAAGATTATTTGTTTCATATCATCTGGCTCCAGAAAGTTAAACAGATTTGTAAATTGCTTCTATTAAAAAATCTTAATCCTACCAGTACTTATCAGCTGCTGAAGTTGAGTTGTTCCTTTCTGTCTGACCCCAGTGCCCTCTACTGACACCTCTGTCCGTGTCAGGAACTGTCCAGAGCAGGAGAGGTTTGCTATGGGGATTTTCTACCTACTCTGGACAGTTCCTGAGACAGACAGAGGTGTCAGCAGAGAGCACTGTGGTCAGACAGAAAAGAACAACTCAACTTCAGCAGCTGATAAGTGCTGGAAGGATTACGATTTTTTAATAGAAGTCATTTACAAATCTGTTTAACTTTCTGGAGCCAGTTCATATATATATATATATATATATATATATATATATATATATACATATATATATATATATATAAAGTTTTTCACTGGAGTACCCCTTTAATACCAGGTTAATTTTATATTAGCTGCGACAGTTGGATGCGCCAGAAACATGTGCAAACTGTCTGAGTATCGTATGCTAATAGCACCTACGCCATAACCCCGCCCCTTTTCAAAAAGTTTGCAAAAGGGGCACAAACAAGGAAAATGTATAATGCTAAATAAATTAAAATCTGGCACTAATAACGTGCAACACAATTTTATTAATTGTGTCGCCAATAAAGTAAAAAAAAAAAAAAAAAGGGTTAAGCTTCTTCAAAAATGCCCCTTGAAAAGTAGCATATGCCAGAAATATTTGATTTGTTATAGGAGGTATGTCGGCACTTCCCTGTAGATTGTGGTGATGCACCAGGTGGAGGTAAGTTAATAGTAGTAAGAATAGTACCCAGCACTCACCAATGCTGCTAAATAGTGAAGATTTAATGATCTATATCATGGTTCAGGGACGCGTTTCGATATAAGTGTCTTCCTCAGCTGTCTGCCTATAGGCAGACAGCTGAGGAAGAAACTTATGCCGAAACGCGTCCCTGAACCGTGATATAGATCAATAAATCTTCACTATTTTGCGGCATTGGTGAGTGCCGGGTACTATTCTTACTACTATTAACTTACCTCCACCTGGTGCATCACCACAATACACACGGAAGTGCCGACATACCTCCTATGTAATTTATACACCTAGGGTAAGTTCACACATACAGGATCTGCTGCATATTTTCTGCATCTGATTGTGCCGTTTAAGTCAATGGGTAGTAAAATCGGCTGCACAAAATATGCAGCAAACAATGCAGCGCATCCTGTACGTGTGAACCTACCCCTAGACAACATTAAACTTCTATGTGGCGACCACCCAAAATTGCATAGGAATTTGCTCATCTCTGGGGGCGGTCTTCTAGAAGGTAATTGGCGCTATACATAATTTGTGGTGTACTGACAATCTGGATGTCAGGATCTGGTCTGGATAAGGGGGTGGGTGGTCTTTTGAAGAGGTTTCATTGTATTTGGTGCAATCACTGTGTCCCATGTAATTTACCACAAAAGAGCAGAATTTATACATCTATAGTGAACGAGCAGATCTGACGACTCTCTTATGTGTCCTCAGTACGGCCTGCAAAGGATGCTGGGAGAAGAGCGAAGTTTAACTCTCCTGGCAAGAGCGATCGATCCAAAACAAGCCAACATGATGACGGAGATCCTGAAGATCCTGTCCGCCATCTGCATTGTTGGGGAGGATAACATGTAAGTGACATCTGGGCTGGGTTCACATATATCAGGTGTCCGGCATAGTTTCCGGCGTGCACCAAAAGGAAGCTGATGCTACAACTGATCTCATTCATTTCAACGGGACAATTCACAATCATCCAGCCCCGAATGGTCGGACATGCCGGAGGGAAGGGGAACGCAACTTCCTGTCAGGTGCCAGAATCAATAAATGACGGATGCCAGACAACTGGTGACAACTGATGACAACTGATGACAGCTGATGGTCGTTGTTATTGGTAGCACCTAGATTTAGACTGAGTTCACCAATGCCGGATGCCGGACATATGTGAACCAAGCCTTATCCTTTTTTTTGGTTAATTCTGTCAGATTTTTAGAAATGATCTCCGGTTTCTTTGACACTTTTTATATTTCTTTGGCTGGGTTCACTTATGTCCGACATCTGGCATTGGTGAACTCAGCCTAGATCTAGACGTAACTGATGCCACAACTGATGACAAGTTGTCATCAGTTATATGGCATCCAACATCCATTATTTCTGGCACCGGACCGGGGAACGCACCAATCTGTGATCCCCTGTCTGGTGTCCTCCGGCGCGTCCAATCATCCGCTGTCAAAATTGAGACCCTGGATAATTGTGAACTTTCCCTTTCAAATGAATGAGATGAGTTGTAGCATCAGTTTCCCTGCCGGATGCCTGATCTATGTGAACCCGGCCGTATTTGCCCCCAATGTATCTGCTGCAAAGATCTGCAAAGTTTTCTTTATATTTCCCCTTATTTCTCGCTGCCTTTAATTGTACCGTTGATACCTGGCGATACTGTTGGTCAGATATCGGCGTCTTCTGTTCTTACCTGATCAATTTCCGTTTTTGTGATTTTGGGATCTTCTTACCCAGAAAAGAAAATTGTCAAAACTATTCTCGATCTTCGAACTGCACAAAATGTCCACAAAGAATGTTTATTTTATTATTAATTTTCTATCTATTTTCCTTTTTTTTTCTCAGACTGGAGAAGCTTCTGGAAGCGATCACTACAGCTGCTGAAATTAACAACAAAGAACGTTTTGCACCAATTGTGGAAGGATTAGAAAATCACGAAGCGCTTCACGTCCAGGTAAGAAAATAACAACAAAATAAATGAAACTGCAATATAGTATCAGCGTCTTCTGCCCAAATACAATCAATCTTCATGTCAGTAACAGAAACCATTTGTATAGTTAGTATTTATATTCTTGTATATAAGAGCAGTATTATAGTAGTTATATTCTTGTATATACGGGCAGTATTATAGTAGATATATTCTTGTATATAGGAGCAGTATTATAGTAGTTATATTCTTGTATATAGGAGGCAGTATTATAGTAGTTATATTCTTGTATATAGGAGCAGTATTATAGTAGTTATATTCTTGTATATAGGGGGCAGTATTATAGTAGTTATATTCTTGTATATAGGAGCAGTATTATAGTAGTTATATTCTTGTATATAGGAGCAGTATTATAGTAGTTATATTCTTGTATATATGAGCAGTATTATAGTAGTTATATTCTTGTATATAGGAGCAGTATTATAGTAGTTATATTCTTGTATATAGGAGCAGTATTATAGTAGTTATATTCTTGTATATAGGAGCAGTATTATAGTAGTTATATTCTTGTATATAGGAGCAGTATTATAGTAGTTATATTCTTGTATATAGGAGCAGTATTATAGTAGTTATATTCTTGTATATAGGAGCAGTATTATAGTAGTTATATTCTTGTATATAGGAGCAGTATTATAGTAGTTATAGTCTTGTATATAGGAGCAGTATTATATTAGTTATATTCTTGTATATAGGAGCAGTATTATAGTAGTTATATTCTTGTATATAGGAGCAGTATTATAGTAGTTATTTTCTTGTATATAGGAGGCAGTGTTATAGTAGTTATATTCTTGTATATAGGAGCAGTATTATAGTAGTTATATTCTTGTATATAGGAGGAAGTATTATAGTAGTTATATTCTTGTATATAGGAGCAGTATTATAGTAGTTATATTCTTGTATATAGGTGCAGTATTATAGTAGTTATATTCTTGTATATAGGAGCAGTATTATAGTAGTTATATTCTTGTATATAGGGGCAGTATTTTAGTAGTTATATTCTTGTATATAGGAGCAGTATTATAGTAGTTATATTCTTGTATATAGGAGCAGTATTATAGTAGTTATATTCTTGTATACAGGAGCAGTATTATAGTAGTTATATTCTTGTATATAGGGGCAGTATTATAGTAGTTATATTCTTGTATATAGGAGCAGTATTATAGTAGTTATATTCTTGTATATAGGAGCAGTATTATAGTAGTTATATTCTTGTATATAGGAGCAGTATTATAGTAGTTATATTCTTGTATATAGGAGCAGTATTATAGTAGTTATATTCTTGTATATAGGAGCAGTATTATAGTAGTTATATTCTTGTATATAGGGGGCAGCATTACGCTGTGCACAATCTCCCATAGTCTTCTTAGACATATCAGCCATAGACATTATAGCCGTAATCTAAACTACAAAAGACGATGATTCTAGTAACACGGTCATATGTCGTCAGACCAATTACCATATTCTTGGCTTTTTAACAGGAAACCTTTGTATAAACAGCGTGCAGTTGTTAAGTTGTGTCTATTATTAGCTCCCCGACTGCTGTATATCTCTTTTATGTTGTGCAGAACTTTCTAGAACGGCCTTTTCTTGGTAAATTGGTTGTTATCGCAGCTAACGACGGTTTTGTTGGATTCTTACAATCGGCCACCTCAGCCTTGGGACATTAAGCTCTTATAATGGTTGATTCCGGAGATTATTGCCTTTGTGTTCGGGCACTTACAGCTTTGTTTATTAGCCCATGTGCCGAGCGGAAAATGTTTTCACTTGTGCAGAATATTTTCTACAAATAAGTGGACGGCAGTCACTTAACCAATTTACCGCTCCGTGCGCAATAATTGGTCGGACCAGCAAGTGATTGGCGAGGAACATCTCCACATATGCATAAGCTTTATGGAAAGAGGAAAGCGGCCGACACATGACCCAGTCTAATGTTACTATCTCTTATCTTCTATTTGGCCCCTGTAAATCCTCTGCTAGATGTCAGTGAATATTTCCATGTCACTGAATATTTTATCTATGCAGATTCTTCTGATGTCGATCTTGATTTTTCGTAGTGCATGTTAGTAGCAGGTGTCCCCCGTCCAGGCCATATATTTTTGGCTCTATTGTCATTGGCTGCTATAGTCACATGTCCGCACAGGATATGCTGGAAGGAGGTCTGTAAACCAAGGCCGGTCAGGGAACTATAAAGCCGACAAGGTTTTTAGAGGGCAAAGAAATTAGTCAGGCACTGCTGTACTTACTATGGCTAGTCTATCCGCAGGTGTGTCCTCTGCTGATTCCCATGGGGGGGGGGGGGGGGGGGGGTACTGATATAAGCCATTACAATGTTCAATAATAATCAAGAAGAAAAAAAGCTGTGGCACTCACCCATTATGTAGAAATTAAATATTTTTTATTTAACCATTGCTGATATAAAAAGTGCAGCGGGATTGATACCTGACGGCAACAGCCGTTTCCTGCGTAACGCAGGAAACGGCTGTTGCCGTCAGGTATCAATCCTGCTGTTTGTTTGTCTGCCTCCTGTGCTGTACTGAGGAAATAGGGGTAGGTAAGTGTAGTTTATTTTTTTCCTCCAGGAGGAAATTAATTTTAGAAAAATTTTCCCTTTAAGGGCCACACGATCCCAGCAGTCAGCCAATGACCAGTGATTAATCAGCTGATCGCTGGGTCTTTTACATGGGGCAATAAAAGGTTGGTTGGTTGATATAAATACCTTTTTTGTCATGTGATATGGCCTCCAGAACTTGTATCTAAGCCCTTCATGTGTGATACTGTCTGCTGAGCCTGTGTATCTAAGTCTTTCATGTGAGATTCTGTCTGCTGAGCCCGTGTATCTAAGTCTTTCATGTGAGATTATGTCTGCTGAGCCCACGTATCTAATGCTATCATGTGTGATACTGTCTGCTGAGCCCGCGTATCTAAGTCAATCATGTGAGATACTGTCTGCTGAGCCCGTGTATCTAAGGCAATCATGTGAGATTCTGTCTGCTGAGCCCGTGTATCTAAGTCAATCATGTGAGATTCTGTCTGCTGAGCCCGTGTATCTAAGTCAATCATGTGAGATTCTGTCTGCTGAGCCCGTGTATCTAAGTCTATCCTGTGTGATACTGTCTGCTGAGCCTGTGTATCTAATCCTATCATGTGAGATACTGTCTGCTGAGCCTGTGTATCTAATGCTATCATGTGTGATACTGTCTGCTTAGCCTGTGTATCTAATCGTTTCATGTGAGATACTGTCTGCTGAGCCTGTGTATCTAAGTCTTTCATGTGTGATACTGTCTGCTGAGCCTGTGTATCTAATGCTATCATGTGTGATACTGTCTGCTGAGCCCATGTATCTAATCCTATCATGTGTGATACTGTCTGCTGAGCCCGTGTATCTAATCCTATCATGTGTGATACTGTCTGCTGAGCCCGTGTATCTAATCCTATCATGTGAGATACTGTCTGCTGAGCCTGTGTATCTAATCCTATCATGTGAGATACTGTCTGCTGAGCCCACGTATCTAATGCTATCATGTGAGATACTGTCTGCTGAGCCTGTGTATCTAAGTCTATCATGTGAGATACTGTCTGCTGAGCCTGTGTATCTAATCTTATCATGTGAGATACTGTCTGCTGAGCCCGTGTATCTAAGTCTATCATGTGTGATACTGTCTGCTGAGCCCACGTATCTAATGCTATCATGTGTGATACTGTCTGCTGAGCCCACGTATCTAATGCTATCATGTGTGATACTGTCTGCTGAGCCAGTGTATCTAATCCTATCATGTGCGATACTGTCTGCTGAGCCTGTGTATCTAATCCTATCATGTGCGATACTGTCTGCTGAGCCTGTGTATCTAATGCTATCATGTGAGATACTGTCTGCTGAGCCTGTGTATCTAATCCTATCATGTGAGATACTGTCTGCTGAGCCCATGTATCTAATCCTATCATGTGTGATACTGTCTGCTGAGCCCGTGTATCTAAGTCTATCGTGTGATACTGTCTGCTAAGCCTGTGTATCTAATCCTATCATGTGAGATACTGTCTGCTAAGCCTGTGTATCTAAGCTATCGGCAGTCTCATATGTAATTATTCTGTACGTTGTGGTGGATCGGTAATGATGGCGCCAGCGGCCGTTTGTAGGATTTGGGTGAAGGAGGGAGAAGTCATCGGGATCAGCGCAGGGATCAGCGCAGCAATGAGATAATGATGGAGAGGATGAGTCTCCCCGCAGAGGTGATGGCGCCGACACTTCTCTAATCTTCACAATCCAATGGAAGAAGTGATGGGGGACGCCATCCGCGCTGATTGTATTTGCTTTTTCCGGGGTCAAGGTGATGATACAAGGGCGGCCATGCTTCATCCGATGGGAATCTGCAGGCCGTTCCAATAATCGTCAGGATGGATACAATCACTTTAATGTTACAGTATAGAGAATATATACGGATGTAGCAGAGCCGAGTGCGTCAGCACAGGGAACCGAGTCTGTTAGTGGGAATGTAATCAGGTGATATAGAGGAAGGGGTATATAGGGGAAGGGGTATATAGAGGAAGGGGTATATAGGGGAAGGGGTATATAGAGGAAGGGGTATATAAGAGAAGGGGTATATAGAGGAAGGGGTATATAAGAGAAGGGGGATATAGAGGAATGGGTATATAGAGGAAGGGGTATATAGGGGAAGGGGTATATAAGAGAAGGGGTATATAGGGGAAGGGGTATATAGGGGAAGGGGTATATAGAGCAAGGGGTATATAGGGGAAGGGGTATATAGGGGAAGGGGAATATAGGGGAAGGGGAATATAGGGGAAGGAGTATATAGGGGAAGGGGTATATAGGGGAAGGGGTATATAGAGGAAGGGGTATATAAGGGAAGGGGTATATAGGGGAAGGGGTATATAGGGGAAGGGGTATATAGAGGGAAGGGTATATAGGGGAAGGGTATATAGGGGAAGGGGCATATAGGGAGAAGGGTATATAGGGGAAGGGGTATATAGAGGAAGGGGTATATAGGGGAAGGGGTATATAGGGGAGGGGTATACATGGGAAGGGGTATATAGGGGAAGGGGTATACAGGGGAAGGGGTATATAGGGGAAGGGGTATACATGGGAATGGGTATATAGGGGAAGGGGTATATAGGGGAAGGGGTATAAAGGGGAAGGGGTATATAGGGGAAGGAGTATATAGGGGAAGGAGTATATAGGGGAATGGGTATACAGGGGAAGGAGTATATAGGGGAATGGGTATACAGGGGAAGGAGTATATAGGGGAAGAGGTATATAGGGGAAGGAGTATATAGGGGAAGGGGTATACAGGGGAAGGAGTATATAGGGGAATGGGTGTACAGGGGAAGGAGTATATAGGGGAAGGGGTATATAGAGGAAGGGGTATATAGGGGAAGGGGTATACATGGGAAGGGGTATATAGGGGAAGGGGTATATAGGGGAAGGGGTATAAAGGGGAAGGGGTATTTAGGGGAAGGAGTATATAGGGGAAGGGGTATACAGGGGAAGGAGTATATAGGGGAATGGGTATACAGGGGAAGGAGTATATAGGGGAAGAGGTATATAGGGGAAGGGTATAAAGGGGAAGGGGTATATAGGAAAAGGGGAATATAGGGGAAGGGGTATATAGGGGAAGGGGTATATAGGGAAAGGGGTATACAGGGGAAGGGGTATATGGTGGAAGGGGTATATAAGGGAAGGGGTATATAGGGGAAGGTGTATATAGGGAAAGGGGTATATAGGAGAAGGGGTATACAGGGGAAGGGGTATACAGGGGAAGGGGTATACAGGGGAAGGGGTATATAGGGGAATAGGGATATAGGGGAAGGGGTATATAGGGGAAGGGGTATATAGGGGAAGGGATATACAGGGGAAGGGGTATATAGGGGAAGAGGGATATAGGGGAAGGGGTATATAGGGGAAGGGATATATAGGGGAAGGGATATATAGGAGAAGGGGTATATAGGGGAAGAGGGATATAGGGGAAGAGGGATATAGGGGAAGGGGTATATAGGGGAAGGGATATATAGGAGAAGGGGGATATAGGGGAAGAGGGATATAGGGGAAGGGGTATATAAGGGAGGGGTATATAGGGGAAGGGTATATAAGGGGGGGTATATAGGGGAAGGGGTATATAGGGGAAGAGGTATTTAGAGGAAGAGGTATATGGGGGAAGGGGTATATAGGGGAAGTGGTATATAGTGGAAGTGGTATATAGGGGACGGGGTATATAGTGGAATGGGTATATAGAGGAAGGGGTATATAGGGGAAGTGGTATATAGAGGAAGGGGTATATAGGGGAAGGGGTATATAGGGGAAGGGGTATATAGGGGAAGGGGTATATAGGACTATAGAGTCCTCTCCTGTAATACCATATGAAAAAATCTGATCTTAGGTTAGATCATTGTGGGACCCTTTTAGTTCAGCATTGTGGACTGTGCATGCTGGGAGTAGTAGTACGCTGGTGGGAGTGGACCCTTTTAGTTCAGCATTGTGGACTGTGCATGCTGGGAGTAGTAGTACTCTGGTGGGAGTGGACCCTCTTAGCTCAGCATTGTGGACTGTGCATGCTGGGAGTAGTAGTACGCTGGTGGGAGTGGACCCTCTTATCTCAGCATTGTGGACTGTGCATGCTGGGAGTAGTAGTACGCTGGTGGGAGTGGACCCTCTTAGTTCAGCATTGTGGACTGTGCATGCTGAGAGTAGTAGTACGCTGGTGGGAGTGGACCCTCTTAGCTCAGCATTGTGGACTGTGCATGCTGGGAGTAGTAGTACGCTGGTGGGAGTGGACCCTTTTAGTTCAGCATTGTGGACTGTGCATGCTGGGAGTAGTATTACGCTGGTGGGAGTGGACCCTTTTAGTTCAGCATTGTGGACTGTGCATGCTGGGAGTAGTAGTACGCTGGTGGGAGTGGACCCTCTTAGTTCAGCATTGTGGACTGTGCATGCTGGGAGTAGTAGTACGCTGGTGGGGGTGGACCCTCTTAGTTCAGCATTGTGGACTGTGCATGCTGGGAGTAGTAGTACGCTGGTGGGAGTGGACCCTCTTAGCTCAGCATTGTGGACTGTGCATGCTGGGAGTAGTAGTACGCTGGTGGGAGTGGACCCTCTTAGCTCAGCATTGTGGACTGTGCATGCTGGGAGTAGTAGTACGCTGGTGGGAGTGGACCCTCTTAGCTCAGCATTGTGGACTGTGCATGCTGGGAGCAGTAGTACGCTGGTGGGAGTGGACCCTCTTAGCTCAGCATTGTGGACTGTGCATGCTGGGAGTAGTAGTACGCTGGTGGGAGTGGACCCTCTTAGTTCAGCATTGTGGACTGTGCATGCTGGGAGTAGTAGTACGCTGGTGGGAGTGGACCCTCTTAGCTCAGCATTGTGGACTGTGCATGCTGGGAGTAGTAGTACGCTGGTGGGAGTGGACCCTCTTAGCTCAGCATTGTGGACTGTGCATGCTGGGAGTAGTAGTACGCTGGTGGGAGTGGACCCTCTTAGCTCAGCATTGTGGACTGTGCATGCTGGGAGCAGTAGTACGCTGGTGGGAGTGGACCCTCTTAGCTCAGCATTGTGGACTGTGCATGCTGGGAGTAGTAGTACGCTGGTGGGAGTGGACCCTCTTAGCTCAGCATTGTGGACTGTGCATGCTGGGAGTAGTAGTACACTGGTGGGAGTGGACCCTTTTAGTTCAGCATTGTTGACTGTGCATGCTGGAAGTAGTAGTACACTGGTGGGAGTGGACCCTTTTAGTTCAGCATTGTGGACTGTGCATGCTGGGAGTAGTAGTACGCTGGTGGGAGTGGACCCTCTTAGCTCAGCATTGTGGACTGTGCATGCTGGGAGTAGTAGTACGCTGTTGGGAGTGGACCCTCTTATCTCAGCATTGTGGACTGTGCATGCTGGGAGTAGTAGTACGCTGGTGCGAGTGGACCCTCTTAGCTCAGCATTGTGGGACCTTTTTAGTTCAGCATTATGAGACTGTGGTGCACAACGGGGGGTGCGATGTTAGGTGTATGGGGCAGATGTTATAGTCCAGGGGCAGATTGTTTTAACCCCTAAATGTTCGTGACGCCAGGGTTTGGTTTTAACTGCTAACCACCCGAGTCCAAGGCCAGGTTAGGGTTAACGGTAGCTGGACAGATGTTACAGTCTATACAGCTCGGTCAGGATCCCAGAGAGGTGACCAGTGACACAGGGGACCTCGCAGCTTCCTGGGACTTTGGGTGTTTGGACAGACTTTAGGACAGCCGCGCCGACTGTAATAGACTTGACTGAGGATAGTGACAGCAGACAGGGATGACTTGACTCACTGACATGTGGCTGTAATTTAGGGTGAGGCCTCCAGCGCTGGACACTGACCCTGAGACGTCTGGACTGGACTTGACATCAGGATCTAAGAGCAATGAATGATCCAAGAGAGAGAGGGGGCGGAGCAAGGAGCCCATAGGTCAAGCTGCAGGTCACCTGGTTAGCTGGTGCTTTCTGGGTAACAAAACATGTGACAACAGTATCATGTGACTATTAACCATGTGACCATATCAAAGGTCCTTTGCATTCAATATACAACTAATTACATTCTGGGGGTACACTGCAGGTGAGCTGATAGGACTGTGGGGTGCATATCCTGCACTGGGACATCACAAGACCCTCTTAGCTCAATATAGCAAATATTTGAATTTTAAAGACCAAAATTTGAATGTAAATGAGAATGAAATTGAATAGGTGGGGGCGCTGTTGCATTGGAGTCTATGAGCTGAACAGTCTGTAAGGGATGTGGTGAAACTTGGTACTACAGCTTCAAATTACTATTAGACTGAGGAGCATCTACCCTGGAACAATGATTTCTATCCACAAGACATCATTTTAAGAGGCCTCGTCACTTTAAGCACCCAAACTTGTATTCATTTTTATTTACAATTTCCTTTTAGCAGTTTGGTCTATAATAAGCTCATAGAAATCGTCAGGTTTGTTTCCATTTTTTATAATCATATGCGGTGATAATGAATGTGTGATTTGCCTTCAGGCTCATATTTGTTTACATGTTGGAAACTTATCAGTGAAATAAAACATAAAGGAGTGTAGTAGAAAAAAAGGATCTGAGCGGCAATACCAGCCATGGACAGGAGGGGAGCTATTTCAGGAGGACTCCGCCCACTTTTGTAGTCTTATAGAAGCTCTTTGAGGAGGACCTGACACCACTTATTCGTAAGTCGGTGTCCTCTACCCGGTCTCCTCTGTATGGTACATATAGTAATACTGGGACTGAGAGAGTCCGGGGCAGAGAGGAATCCCACCAGGCTTCTTATGTGCCCATTTTACTAATCCAATGATGAACAGGGTTTTGATTGACAGGCGTTTTGGTTTCCATGGGTCCATCAAAAAGTCAAAGTAGGACAAAGACTTTTTCCCTCCATGGCAGCGGTGTTACAATGCACTTTGGCCCCTATAATTAACCTGCTGAATATGACTTTGCCTCCTGATTGACCATGGAAGCAGCATGTTTGGCCCTCAGAGTTTGTCTGTCTATACCAGTGTTTCCCAACCAGTGTGCCCCCAGCTGTTGCAAAACTACAACTACCCTACGTGTTTCACCTGGAAGTGCTGAGATCATCAGGGGAAAAACTGGGGAAAATGCACCAGATAAATAAACAATCAATTTTAGAATGCCAGATATTGCAAAACTACAATTCCCATCATGCCCAGACAGCCGCTGGCTGTCTGGGCATGCTGGGAGTTGTAGTTTTGCAACAGCTGGAGGCACCCTGGTTGGGAAACACTGGTCTATTCAGCCATCATATTAATAAATACACAACAGAAGAGTTATTATAAATCCATGGTCCTCGTTCAAATATATTATTGGTGGACGATGCTATTGGGGAGGAGAGCGTTTGACCCCACGCACTGTACGCACTTATCTCACCGCCATGTTTCCTTTTCCATGCTCATTTCTGAATTCTGTCTTTTAGGTCTCTTGTATGCAATTTATCAACGCCCTTCTGACCTCCCCGGAGGACCTGGACTTCAGGATACATCTGAGGAACGAGTTCTTACGATGTGGACTGAAGCAAATATTACCTGTAAGTAAGAATGACCCCCCCCCCAAACCCCCCCCCTCCACCCCACAGGCCTGTAGCAGTCAGAGCATGGCGCCCACGGGGCCACACAATGAACAGGCGCAGCTACACACACGAGCCACCTATCCACATCAACCATAAGAGACCATAACAGCGTCCGAACTCCTATACTTAAAGCGTACCTGTCATAGTGCAAAAAAAAGGAAAAAAAGTGATATGTTACTCAGGACCCAATCCTGATCATGTGCATATAATTGTTATGTGTCTCGGACCTATATATCCAGAGATATAAGCATTTATCTGCTGGTGAGTTACTTTTTCATTGTGCAGGCTGGAGGGGGCGCGTCAGTCTGGGCTGGAGGGGGCGTGTCAGTCTGGGCTGGAGGGGGCGTGTCAGTCTGTCTCCCTCACAGGAGCAAGCCTGGGCAGTCAGCCAATCAGGACTCTCTACTCTGTAACCCTTTCTTCTCTGGTTTCATGCTGTACATGTTACACAGAGGAAGATGCTTGGAGCTTGCCTGCAGTAATCAGAAGACATTATGGTGAATTCATAACAGGATAAAATGTATAAATATAAGAATAGATCTTTATAATATTAGTGCAAGGATTTTTTTAGATAAAAGTACAGCATTTTTATGAATACATGTTCTATCTGTTTTATCTTCTCCTAGTAAAGCTGGATGCTAATCAGCATAGCTGTCACTATGTGTGTCATTCATCTTTCACAGACTCCTGAATGTCTGATCAACTTCTTTGTCATTCAGGAGTCCCAGAAAGCTTTGACTATTTCAGCATGCTGGGAGTTGTAGTTTAGTAACAACTGAAGCTGCAATGTTTGTAAATAACTGTGTTAGAGCAGTGTTGCCTCCAGCTGTTGTAAAACTACAGCTCCCAGCATGTCCACACATCCTTTATCTGTCGTTTTGCATACACAATAGAAATCATCTATACTGGATTTCTCATGCAGTGGTTAAATCTAGGGTTACATGGTGTCCATTTCCATAAATATAAGGGCCACTCGAGTCCACTGAAATGGGAGTAACCAGCAATCTGGCTCATGGAAGGGATCTTGAGGAAGAACCCCACTCCCGTCATGTCAATATACCCTAACAGAAGCAATCTTCATTAGACGATCCCTAACCAAGTGTTTACCAAGCGGTACCAGTCCAGCTGGTACAAAACAAAAACTCCCAGCATGCCCGGTCAGCCTCCAGCACTTAGAAGAGGAAAACCCCCCCAGTGGAGAAAACCTCTAGGGAACCATGGCCAGGGCCGGCTCTGCCTATAGGCAAAGTAGGCGGCTGCCTAGAGCATCTGAACCACTCTATCAGCCAGAATGTAGAGTGTCAAAGGGCGGGCCAATGGGCGGAGTCAAGAGAGTGGCAGAAATCCTTGCACCAGCCCTTACCATGGCTAAAGGATTGCCCTTCTCTTGGGCTTAGAGCACTGTTTCCCAACCAGTGTGCCTCCGATGGTTCCAAAACTACAACTTCTAGCATGCCCGGACAGCCGTTGGCTGTCCGGGCATGCTAGAAGTGGTAGTTTTGGAACCGTCGGAGGAACTCTGGTTGGGAAATACCAGTGTGGGCAATATTTCATGGATCCCTAGAGGTTTTCTCCACTGGGGATTTTTTCCTCAGAATATAAAAAAATGTCCTCCCACCAGGGCCGTATCCATAAGCCGTACAGAAGTTGCGCTTGCACCAGGTCCTGGCACCACTCGGGACCGATCAGATTTATGATACTCCCCCGCATCCCAACCATCATCCATAAATCAGGCAAAACATAATTACGCAAACAGTTCGGACTAAACAACCAATAAAGCGGCGATGAGTTATTAGCTGCCGCATACGTAATGAAATTAAACTATAATGAAACCGAAGGGGAAAAAAAAAAAAGTTTCCAGTCAGCTGGTGTCGTCCCGGGTAATTGTAGCCATTTATATCCCATCTCTTTACGGGAAGAGCCGTAGAGCCCACGCCGTATATTCTGGGAGCCGAGACCGTTGCAGCGTCGCATTCAGTGTGTCCGCCGCGGCCGCCCATGTATAAAGCACCTTGTAGACATTCCACCGCGCTACTTCATTTCCTCTTCTTGTCACCTTCCAGTAAATTAAACCGTCTTTAGAGAAATATTAAAATAGCCGTCGTCTTCCTCGCGGAATCTTTTTTTTTTTTTTTTTTTCGTGGTGGCCCAATGCTCAGGGGATAAATTAAAGCTCGTTGAAGCAGATACATGGCGGGGACAGATGACAGCCTTGGGTCAGATCCCGGCTGAGATTTTCATGGCAGCCACTTTGAGTTCACTGCACATTTTCCTTAAACATTATTGTTTTACCAGCGAGCGCGCGGAGTCGACAATCTAAACAGCGTTGACCATAAAATGGTCTGTTTCCTTAATTGAATAACTTCGGGATATATTTATGCCTAATGTGTTCGGTGTCATATAGACTTTTGCTCATGTGTAACGGCTTTGCCGCTGACGCTCCCTCTTTTGAAATGCCAAAGCCGTTCGGCGCTTCTGTGATTTGAAAACACTTAAATTCCTCAGATAAATTAAGGCAATAATATCGAATTACTGTTTTTTTTTTTTATATATATATATGTTTTGCTTTAATTTAATACAATTGAAGACAATATCTTACGGTTTTGCAACCTAGTATATTTACTATATCCCCATAACAAACCTCTTCTACTCTGTGCAGTTCCCGAGACAAGCAGAGGCGTCAGCAGAGAGCACTGTTGCCAGACAAAAAATAACAACTCAACTTCAGCAGCTGATAATTATTGAAAGGATTAAGATTTTTTAATAGAAGTAATTTACAAATCTGTTTAACTTTCTGGAGCCAGTTGATATATAAAAAAAAAAAAAGTCCTAAGGATAGGGGATAAGTTTCAGATCGCTGGGCACCCCGTGATATCCTGTACGGGGCCCCAGCAGCCCACGGGAAGG
This sequence comes from Hyla sarda, assembly GCF_029499605.1. NCBI lineage: Eukaryota > Metazoa > Chordata > Amphibia > Anura > Hylidae > Hyla > Hyla sarda. Next base: position 190,630,384 of record NC_079197.1, on the reverse strand, counting down.
GGATGTGTTGACCACCGCATGAAGCAGCGGCTGACGCACCCCCTCAATGCAACTCTATGGCATAGCCGGAACACTGCCTTCGGCAATCTCTGGCTCTGCCATAGCGCTGTATTGAGAGGGTGTGTCAGCCGCCGCTTCGTGCAGTGGTCAACACACCCCCTTCCTCCAGGGTGTTGGAGATCGCTGGGGGCCCCAGCGGTCGGACTCCCTGTAGTCTGAAACGTATCCCCTATCCTTAGGATAGGGGATAAGTTTTAAGGACTAGACTACTACTTTAATGATGGAGGAAATAGAGGCCCTCCGACTCTAGCACCCAAGGGCTCTTAAACACCTGGAGACACCTAAACTTTCATATTAATTGTGTAAAAAAGATCTTTGAATTCAAGGGAGAAAAAGAAAAATTCAACCTGCTTGTGGTTTCTGTTGACCCAGATGGTATAAAGTCACCATGAACAATTTGTATTCTTGTAATGGAATGTATTCTAGAGGGTAGACCAAAGGTGAAGCAACGAACATGAATGATTATGAATAAATATAACAGACCCTGCCGCAATGATAATGACACAATGTGCACTCAACATTCTAAATGGATTATAACACAATCTGCATGTATCAGACCCACCTATTGGAATAAGAACACAATTTGCATTTATCAGACCCGCCTATTGGAATAAGAACACAATTTGCATTTATCAGACCCACCTATTGGAATAAGAACACAGTTTGCATTTATCAGACCCGCCCACTCAGATAATGACACAATGTGCACTCAACATTCTAAATGGATTATAACACAATCTGCATGTATCAGACCCGCCTATTGGAATAAGAACATAATTTGCATTTATCAGACCCGCCCACTCGGATAATGACATAATCTGCATTTATCAGACCCGCCCACTTGGATAATGACACAATCTGCATTAATCAGACCCACCCACTCAGATAATGACACATCCTGCATTTATCAGACCCGCCCACTAGGATAAGAACACAATTTGTATTAATTAGACCCGCCAATTAGGATTATAACACAATGTACACTCAACAGACCTGCCCACTAGAATTATAACACAATCTGCATTTATCAGACCCACCCACTAGAATTATAACACAATCTGCATTTATCAGACCAGCCCACTAGGATAAGAACACAATTTGCATTTATCAGACCCGCTCACTCAGATTATGACACAATGTGCACTCAGCAAACCAGTCTATAAAAAATAAAACACAATCTGTATGTAACAGAACCGCCCACCAAGATTATAACACAATCTGCATGTAACAGACCCGCCCACCAAGTTTATAACACAATCTGCTTTTATCAGACCTGCCCACATAGATTACGCCACAATGATAACTCAACAGACCCGCCCACTAGGATTATAAAACAATCTGAATTTAACAGACCCGCCCACTAGGATTATAACACAATCGGCATTTAACAGACCCGCTTAATAGGATTATAACACAATCGGCATTTAACAGACCCCCCCACTAGTATTATAACACAATCTGCATTTAACAGACCCGCCCACTAGGATTATAAAACAATCTGCATTTAACAGACCCGCCCACTAGGATTATAACACAATCTGCATTTAACAGACCCGCCCACTACGATTATAACACAATCGGCTTTTAACAGACCCGCCCACTAGGATTATAAAACAATCTGCATTTAACAGACCCGCCCACTAGGATTATAACAGAATCGGCATTTAACAGACCCGCCCACTAGGATTATAGAACGGTATATACTAAATATACAGAGGAGATGGACCCGCTGGTTCTGTTCTGCTGCTGTTCTTTTTTTGTGGATTGTTTTCGTTAGGCTTCATCCATTTGGGCTCTATAGTATGTTACACCCTGGTGTTCTTTACGGGAAAATTAAGATTTTGGAAAATCCTTTTTAAACAATGTGGCACAATGCTGGGCCGTCATGTCTGTCTTCTGTCTCTACAACATTTACACCACCCAGAATCCTGTGCAAACATCAAGGCATGCTGGGACCAAGTTAAAGCCCACTGATCTGGAAAGGTGTTTTTTTTTTTTTTCTCATTTTGCAGGTTTAATGCTTTAAAAAAAAAAAAAAAAAAAAAAAAAAAAGATTATTTAAAAATAAAGATTATTTCTTTTCAGAACCTGATATGATAAAATGTGGATTTATTTGGCACTAGTGCAGCTCGGCTACATGAACATGTGACTGTGTCCTAATATAATCCACAACCTAATAATAAAATAATAATAAAATGTTTCCTTTTTCCTTCTGAACATTCTAGATAACGTCTCATCATACGGGATGATCCAGTCGATCTCCCAGGACCAGCGTCTCATTCCTAAATTACCTTAATAAACAATCTTATATATTCATCGCATTGAATTCCCCAAATACATTACTGAGAACCCGGGAAAAAAATTGCAAATCCATTTATATTCCGCATGTTTGTTTATTTTTTTATTTAAATGTGGAAGAGATTGAGAATTTTTTGCAACATTGCAGTAAAGTTGGTTCCTTTAATAACGTCCCTGATATTAACGTGTAAATAATTGAATCGCATTAGAAAACTTCTGTCGAGCATCAATACGTCGTCCCCCCTGGTAGATGACAGCTGAGTGGCGGCGCATGTAAAAAATATGCAAATAAAGTGAATTCAGCAGCGATTCTGCTCGTGAATTGTCGAAATGGAGATTCCGACCGTTTCTCAAAAATACAAAAACAATCAAATGCGGCGCTTTATTAAAAAGGAAAGTGAACGCAAAGGTTTGTAAATAGAGAGAAGAAAATTTCTTGAGAGTTCTGATTACTTAAAGGGGTACTCCGCCAGAAAACTTCTTATCCCATATCCAAAGGATGACTGCGTGCCGGATGACTGGCGACTACAGCCGCCACGCCCCCTCCATTCATGTCTATGGGAGGAGGCGTGACGGCTACTACGTAGCTTCATGCCTCCTCCCATAGACATGAATGGAGGGGGCGTGGCGTCCCCTCTCATAGACATGAATGGACGGAGCGTGACGTCATGAACACAGAAGCTCCAAGCTTTCATGTTCTGGATGCCGCTGCTGCCTACCCAGAGATTCCGGGGGTCCCCAGCAACAAGACCCTCCTTTGGATAGGGGATAAGATGGTTTTTTGGGGAGTACCCCTTTACCGGTCAGGCTCTAAGGTCTCCTAGGCCCAGTAGACATTCCTCCCCATGCCCAGTAGACATTCCTGCCAGCAGCAATGGTGAAGATAAGAAGATTGAAAGGTGTCCCTGCCAGCCTGTAAATAATCCCCTGAACGGGGAGCAATCCTTTTAGTCCCGTCTGCTCCGGTTGTATTTAAATCCCCTGGTCAAGATTGACAGACCACCTCAACGCTCCCTAAGTAGACGGAACAGAGCAATGATGCAGGCTGGGCCCTGCCTGTCAATCATGTTGAAGAGGAGTGATTACAGCTGGAGCAGGTGGGGCTAGAAGAGGGTTGCTCTCCACCAAGGGACTACTTACAGGCAGGCGGGGACACCTTTCAAAGTTCATATCTTAACCATTGGTGCCGATAGGAACCATAGGAATGATAAGGAAGAAGATTTTACCATATATAACTTGTTGCCATGAATCATATTTGGTAAAATCGGATGTCAAGTCCCCTTTAAAGGGGTACTCCAGTGGAAAACTTTTTTTTTTTTTAAATCAACTGGTGGAAGAAAGTTAAACAGATTTGTAAATTACTTCTATTAAAAAATCTTAATCCTTCCAGTACTTATTAGCTTCTGAATACTACAGAGGAAATTATTTTCTTTTTGGAACACAGAGCTCTCTGCTGACATCATGACCACAGTGCTCTCTGCTGACATCATGACCACAGTGCTCTCTGCTGACATCTCTGTTTATTTTAGGAGCTGTCCAGAGCAGCATATGTTTGCTGTGAGGATTTTCTCCTACTCTGGTCAGTTCCTAAAATGGACAGAGATGTCAGCAGAGAGCTCTGTGTTAAAAAAAAAAATAATAATCCTCTGTAGTATTCAGCAGCTAATAAGTACTGGAAGGATTAAGATTTTTTTTTTAGAAGTAATTTACAAATCTGTTTATCTATCTGGCACCAGTTGATTTAAAAAAATAAATAAATAAAAAAAGTTTTCCACCGGAGTACCACTTTAAAATGATGTAAAATTGTAAAAACTATAGCAAAAGCTGAAAAGACACAGCTAGAGATGAGCAAACTTACAGTAAATTTGATTCGTCATGAACTTCTCGGCTCAGCAGTTGATGACTTATCCTGCCTAAATTAGTTCAGCTTTCAGGTGCTCCGGTGGCTGGAAAAGGTGGATACATTCCTAGGAGACTCTTTCCTAGGAATGTATCCACCTTTTCCAGCCCACCGGAGCACATGAAAGCTGAACTAATTTAGGCAGGATAAGTCATCAACTGCCGAGCCGAGAAGTTCATGACGAATCAAATTTACTGTAAGTTCGCTCATCTCTAGATACAGCATCTATTTGTCATAAAAATGGATCAATTAAAACAATGTATATTTTTGTGACTTATTGAAAAAATGTCAAATAAAAATTATAATAAATTATAACAATATAAAATATCGCCACGTCCTCACCACGCTGCCCTGTGATGTCATGCCACGCCCCCTCAATGCAAGTCTATAGGAGGGGGCATTTCAGATGCCACGCCCCCTCCCATAGACTTGCATTATGGGGTGTTATGTCACGTCACGAGGGGCGTGCCTATGATGTCACCACCACCGCTGCACAGAGATCACAGAAGTCCCAGCTGCAGGACCCCCACGATTGGACATCTTATCCCCTATCCTTTGGATAAGGGATAAGATGCCTAGGGGTGGAGTACCCCTTTAAGGAATAATGTCTCCCTTTAGGGGGACAAGCTTGGGGTTCAGCCCAAGAGACACATTACCCCGCTGAGTCCTTAGAGTCGCACCTTATACGTCTTCACCTTATTTCCAGCATGTTTTATTTTTCCCCCCATGACCCATAAATGGTTTTATCCCATATGTTTATGTTTTTTGTTGTTGTTTTTCCTATATTTCGAGTCTACAGATTTCCTGTGACTTTTGTCTTCAGTCACGATACATTTTATCTTTCAGCATCTAAAGGAAAAGGAAAACGAGGAGCTTGATATCCAGCTCAAAGTATTTGATGAGAATAAAGAAGATGACCTCCTGGAACTCTCGCACCGCCTCAGGGACATCCGCGCTGAGATGGAATATCCTTCACCCCGTGTTTTTACCTTCATGACCTTCTGCTCATTCTCTGCTTAGTGATGGGGTCTCTCTATATAGGAAAGCCGTGCCTTATATTGTACATACAGTGGAGCAAAAAAGTATTTAGTCAGCCCCAATTGTACTCGTTCTCCCCCTTATAAAGATGAGGCTGTAATTTCCATCATAGGTTATAACCTCAACTATGAGACAGAATGGGAAAAAATCCATAAATCACATTGTCTGATTATTAATGAATTTATTTGCAAATTATGGTGGAAAATAAGTATTTGGTCAAGAAGAAAAGTTAATCTCAATACTTTGTTATATCCCCTTTCTTGGTAATGACAGAGGTCACATGTTTTCTGTCTTCACAAAGTCCTCACACACTGTTGCTGGTAGTTTGGCCCATTCCTCCATGCAGATCTCCTCTAGAGCAGTGATGTTTTGGAGCTGTTGCCGGGCAACATAGACTTTCAACTACCTCCAAAGGTTTTCTATGGGGTTGAGATCTAGAGACTGGCTAAGCCAATCCAGAACCTTGAAATGCTTCTTATGAAGCCACTCCTTCGTTGCCCGGGCGGTGTGTTTGGGATCATTGTCATGCTGAAAGACCCAGCCACATTTCGTCTTCAATGCCCTTGCTGATGGAAGGAGGTTTTCACTCAAAATCTCACGATACATGGCCCCATTCTTTCTTTCCTTTACACGGATCAGTCTTCCTGGTCCCTTAGTAGGAAAACAGCCCCAAATCATGATGTTTCCACCACCAGCATTCTTTCTCCTCCAAACACGACAAGTTGAGTTTTTACCAAAAAGGTCTACTTTCATCTGACATTGGTTTCATCTACTTTGGTTTCATGTAATCTATGACATTCTCCCAATCCTCTTCTTTATTCTCAAATGCTCTCTAACAAACTTCAGACGGGCCCGGACATGTACTGGCTTAAGCAGGGGGACACGTCTGGCACTGCATGATTTGAGTCCTTGGCAGTGTAGTGAGTTACTGATGGTAGCCTTTGTTACTTTGGTCCCAGCTCTCTGCAGGTCATTCACTAGGTCCCCCGTGTGGTTCTGGGATTTTTTTCTCACCGTTCTTGTGATCATTTTGACACCACGGGGTGAGATCTTGCGTGGAGCCCCAGATATGGAGGGAGGTTATCAGTGGTCTTGTATGTCTTCCATTTTCTAATAATTGCTCCCACAGTTGATTTCTTCACACCAAGCTGCTTGCCTATTGCAGATTCAGTCTTCCCAGCCTGGTGCAGGTCTACAATTTTGTTTCTGGTGTCCTTCGACAGCTCTTTGGTCTTGGCCATAGTGGAGTTTGGAGTGTGACTGTTTGAGGTTGTGGACAGGTGTCTTTTATACTGATAACAGGATCAAACAGGAGCCATTAATACAGGTAACGAGTGGAGGACAGAGGAGACTCTTAAAGAAGAAGTTACAGGTCTGTGAGAGGCAGAAATCTTACTTGTTTGTAGGTGACCAAATACTTATTTTCCACCATAATTTGCTAATAAATTCTTTAATAATCAGACAATGTGATTTTATGGATTTTTTCTCATTCTGTCTCATAGTTGAGGTTATAACCTATGATGGAAATTACAGCCTCATCTTTATAAGGGGGAGAACTTGTACAATTGGTGGCTGACTAAATACTATTTTGCCCCACTGTATAGAGAGGTCTGATGTTGTCTTCTGGTCCTGACAGATATTATATTGGTCTAGTTACAACTACTATTACACTCATGTAGGTCAAAGAAGACATTTTTTTTTTCCTTCCCCAGTTTAACAACTGTGGAGGAATCAGGGAATTTTCCAGGATACTCCGTTTAAAAAATGTTTTATATTTTTTTTATTAACTGGTGTCAGAAAGTAAAACAGATTTGTAAATTACTTTTATTTAAAAATCATAATCCTTCCAGTACTTATCAGCTGCTTTATGCTTCACAGCAAGTTGTGTTGTTCTCTCCAGTCTATTCACAGTGCTCTCTGCTGACACCTCTGTCCGTGTCAGGAACTGTCTAGAGCAGGAGAGGTTTGCTATGGGGATTTGCTTCTACTCTGGACAGTTCCTGACATGGACATAGGTATCAGCAGAGAGCACTGCGGTCAGACTGGAAAGAACTACACAACTTTCCCTGGAGCATACAGCAGCTGATAAGTACTGGAAGGATTAAGTAATTTACAAATCTGTTTAACTTTCTGCTACCAGTTGATAAAAAAATAAAAAATAAATGTTTTCCACCAGAGTACGCCTGTAATATGGACATAATGGGAGTTATTTATTAATGTGTTTCCAATGTTTTTTGTTTTTTTGTCAGGCTGAATTTAGAAGCTTGTCATGTGTGCACCCAAAAAAACCTTTAAACCAGACTATCACTTGAAAAAAAAAAAAAAGGAATTTAAAAAGGGGCGTGTCTTTCCGGTAAAAGGGGTGTGTACCTGACAAAAAAAGACATGGCCCTGCAAAAGGGGCGTGTCCCGGACATATTTACTAAGGTTTCCACATAAAATGTGGTGGATTTGAGCTCTGGAAAATCCAACAGTTTAGAACTGTTGTAAAAACAAAGAATAAAAAAATGGCAAACACAAGAAAAATTAATAAATGACATAAAAAAAATACCTGTCGGAAAAAAAAAAACACACAGAAAACTATGCTCGCTCCACTCAGTGTGGGACCCCTAGGGATCTGGATGTGGGACCCCTGTCCATCAAACACTGGTGGCCTGTCTGACAGATAGCAAAATCCCCCCAAAACCCCTTTAAGTTCTGGATTTTAATGCTACTCGACATCTCAAGCACTAAATGTGGAGCATGATGGGCTAGCTTCAACTCATAGATTTTATAATAACTAGCCTACTCTGTATCGGGATTGGGTTTGGTAGAATAATTCCTATTTTAGCTTTGACTTCCACATTGCCATCCATACTATGCTACATCAGAGATTTCCCGCTGTTCCCCCAATTTAGTGATAATCTGTTGTTTTCAGGGTTGCATGTAGGCGCAGATCAGAAAACCTGAAAACAAAAACCCAGCGCAGTGAATCATCGTAGAAATGCAATCACCAGCAGATAGACAACCGCGGAGGAAATCAATTTAGATTGTATCCTGTCTATATAAACAGGAAGAGCTGATAAGTATGGATCAAGGTATGCATGGAAATATATCCACAACTTTACATTGTGCAAGCAGCTGAACGTCTCAGTGTGAAACGGGGGATAGGAAGTAAAGCCGCGGTGTTATCCACTTTAACTTAATGAAAGGAGAGCCAAGAGCTATCGAGCTCCACAATGTAGACACCAGCCAGCTAGGTAATCCTGGGAATATATTTAGCATTGATCTCACAATGAGAAGACCTAGAAGACCACATATCACTTATTGGTAATACAAATAGCAAGACGCCATGCCGGAGGATTAGGGGTTTAATTTGCTTGTATTAAAAGTGCTGAATTCTGAGTTAAAAAGTATAAAAGTCTACTGTACAATAAAAAGACACTCAAAATGATCATCTCATATGATGGCCTTAAGAATGTATCCTGGGGGACAACAGTATGGGCCCCAATCCTAAATAAATGAAGAATACCAGATAATCGAAGATCTCAATAGTCACTGATCTCCTGCAAAGTCTACATGGAGTCCAGTCTACATGGAGTCCAGTCTACATGGGGTCCAGTCTACATGGGGTCCAGTCTACATGGGGTCAAGTCTACATGGAGTCAAGTCTATATGGAGTCAAGTCTATATAGAGTCAAGTCTAAATAGAGAGAATTCTATATGGATTCAAGTCTATATGGAATCAAGTCTATATGGAGTCAAGTCTACATGGAGTCAAGTCTGTATGGAGTCAATTCTATATGGAGTCAAGTCTACATGGAGTCCAGTCTACATGGGGTCAAGTCTATATGGAGTCAAGTCTATATGGAGTAAAGTCTATATGGTGTCAAGTCTATATGGAGTCAAGTCTATATGGAGTCCAGTCTATATGGAGTCAAGTCTATATAGAGTGAATTCTATATGGAGTCAAGTCTATAAGGAGTCAAGTCTACATGGAGTCTAGTCTGTATGGAGTCAAGTCTATATGGAGTCAGGGCTATATGGAGTCAGGGCTATATGAAGTCAAGTCTATATAGAGTGAATTCTATATGGAGTCAGGTCTATATGGAGTCAAGTCTACATGGAGTCAAGTCTACATGGAGTCAAGTCTATATGGAGTCAAGTCTATATGGAGTCAAGTCTACATGGAGTCAAGTCTGTATGGAGTCAAGTCTATATGGATTCAAGTCTACATGGAGTCAAGTCTACATGGAGTCAAGTCTTTATGGAGTCTAGGCTATATGGAGTCAGGTCTATATGGAGTCAGGTCTATATGGAGTCAAGTCTACATGGAGTCTAGTCTATATGGAGTCAAGTCTGTATGGAGGCAGGTCTATATTGAGTCAGGTCTATATGGAGTAAAGTCTATATGGAGTCAGGTCTATATGGAGTCAGGTCTATATGGAGTCAGGTCTATATGGAGTCAGGTCTATATGGAATCAGGTCTATATGGAGTCAGCTCTATGTGGAGTCAGGTGTATATGGAGTCAGGTGTATATGGAGTCAGGTCTATAAGGAGTCAGGTGTATATGGAGTCAGGTGTATATGGAGTCAGGTCTATGTGGAGTCAGGTCTATATGGAGTCAGGTCTATGTGGAGTCAAGTCTATATGGAGTCAGGTGTATACGGAGTCAGGTCTATATGGAGTCAGGTCTATATGGAGTCAGGTCTATGTGGAGTCAGGTCTATATGGAGTCAGGTGTATATGGAGTCAGGTGTATATGGAGTCAGGTGTATATGGAGTCAGGTCTATGTGGAGTCAGGTCTATGTGGAGTCAGGTCTATATGGAGTCAGGTCTATATGGAGTCAGGTGTATATGGAGTCAGGTCTATATGGAGTCAGGTGTATATGGAGTCAGGTCTATGTGGAGTCAGGTCTATATGGAGTCAGGTCTATATGGAGTCAGGTGTATATGGAGTCCGTTCTATATGGAGTCAGGTTTATATGGAGTCAGGTCTATGTGGAGTCAGGTTTATATGGAGTCAGGTCTATATGGAGTCAGGTTATATGGAGTCAGGTCTATGTGGAGTCAGGTTATATGGAGTCAGGTCTATGTGGAGTCGTCTTCAGCTGGACTCCATGTTTTCCAATAACCTGATTCTTATGTAGCTGCCATCCAAACCTAAGTTTGGTCCATGAAGGACATTCCCACTGTCTAATATATATATATATATATATATATATATATATATATATATATATATATATATATTGAGTATGACCCACATAATTGGGTTTGGACTAATACTGACCCAAATGTTTACACATTTATTCTCCTAAATTCTATAGTTAACGTTTAGCACAATTCTCTAGGGTCATTTCATCTGCATGACAACCATTTAAGGCTCAATCTGAGCTCCCACATTTTTTGGGTAAGGACTCATCTTTCCTAAACGATTGTCTGTAGAATGTGCAGTATACAGGGGCTGGTTGTCCTGGAGCTGAAGTATACAGGGGCTGGGTGTCCTGGAGCTGAAGTATACAGGGGCTGGGTGTCCTGGAGCTGAAGTATACAGGGGCTGGTTGTCCTGGAGCTGAAGTATACAGGGGCTGGGTGTCCTGGAGCTGAAGTATACAGGGGCCGGGGGTCCTGGAGCTGAAGTTTGATGAGATTTTCTGATTGTTTTGTGCAGTTGATAAAATGGATAAACTGATACATTGTAACAACTTAGACCAATTAAATAGAAGCCGCTCATGTTTCCAGTCTTTGAGCTCAAGCAGAGATCAGAGAAAATAGTGAGGAACTAAAACACAATAAACTGGACAATAAATCGAACACTATTAATAAACAATGTTCAATGGAGATAGAACAGGTGACAATAAGAAACTTTGTAATTTATCTTATTACAGGAAAATGCCTCGTACTGCGCATATCAGACTCCTCTGCTCCGATTGACTAATACAAAACACAGGCTGGAGACTGATTCCATATGCTGCCCATTGATGTCAACAGAGAATAGAGGAGATCCTGCAGTAGATGCAGCAGTAGAGAGGAAATATAGAGCAGTACTGAGCAGTGTCAGCTGTATATCCAGCACTGGGGAGGATAGAACAGAGACTAGAAGCAGCAGTATCTCTACCCATGTCTTGCTCTCTCTCTCCAGCTGTTCCTTCCTCCTCCCCTTTCCATAGACATATATTATGATTATCTGTCTCCTTTCCGTGTATGGATTTTTCTGGTAAGTGTTATACGTAGATTAGGTTACAGATTTATCATGGAGCTCGGTCCTCTACATAGAACATAAATCGGTCACAAATCTACAACATAATGATCAGCTAAACAATTTATCATTTCTTTTCACTCACTGATCTGTTGCCCCCTCAACATTGCTGCCCTAGGCACAGGCCTGTGAGTATCTACTGGTAAATACAGCCCTGAATGGGGTAAAGTAGAGAGTTTCTCATATATGACTGTATTTTAGAAAGTTAAAGGGGTTATACAGGAAAAAACTTTTTTTTATATATATATCAACTGGCTCCAGAAAGTTAAACAGATTTGTAAATTACTTCTATTAAAAAATCTTAATCCTTTCAGTACTTATGAGCTTCTGAAGTTTAGGTTGTTCTTTTCTGTCTAAGTAATCTCTGATGACACGTGTCTCGGGAACCGCCCAGTTTAGAAGAGGTTTGCTATGGGGATTTGCTTCTAAACTGAGCGTTTCCCGAGACATGTGTTATCAGAGAGTACTTAGACAGAAAATAACAACCGTAACTTCAGAAGCTCATAAGTACTGAAATGATTAAGATTTTTTAATAGAAGTAATTTACAAATCTGTTTAACTTTCTGGAACCTGTTGATATATAAAAAAAAAGTTTTTTCCTGGATTACCCCTTTAAAGGGGTACTCTGCCCATAGACATCTTTTCCCCTATCCAAAGGATAGGGGAAAAGATGTCTGAATTCAGGGGCCCGCCACTAGGGAATCCCACAATCTCGTCTGTGGTTCCCAGACATCCGGTGCACTTAGCGTACTTCGCTCTGTGCCGGATGACTGGTGATGCAGGGCGGAGGCTCGTGATGTCACGGTCACGCCCTGCTTGTGACGTTAGAGCCATGTCCCCTCAATGCAAGTCTATGGGAGGGGCCGTGACCGTGATGTCATGAGCCTCCAGCACCCCGTTGCTGCACCCTATGCTCTGAATGAATGCCAGCGGGTAGATTGCGGGGGGGGGGGGGGGGGGGTGTCCCCAGCGGCAAGACCCCCACGATCAGACATCTTATCCCATATCCTTTCGATAGGAGGATAAGATGTCTAGGGGCAGAGTACCCCTTTAAACACTTTAAACCCAACCAGAGGATTCAATGATCTTCAAGGCGAGTGCCGAGATACTTATTGACTTTCCAAAAACTGTAACTTTGTCTTGAAGGACGATTCAGCGTAGAAAGATCTTCTTGTTTATTAACCATTCAATCTCCCAATGAACCAATGTTCCATCTGGAATGAAAACTTTAAGACAATAGATAATGTTTCGGCTCGTACTCCGTATTCTGTCGCCATATAACCGCACAAGACGTTGGTCTTCATGGTTTTTCGCCATTGTTTGATGGGTTTTTCTTCTGCCGGCCGTCCACACTGTACGGGAGATGTATTCACGCTCATTGTCTAAGAACTTTCCTTGACTCGATGTTCACCGACATTAATGAAGTCTACCATCTCCTGTACAATATGCTGAAGGACACCGCGTCCGAGCCCATCCTCCTCTCCATTCTGCAGCATTTCCTCCTCATCCGCAATGACTTCTACATCAGGTGGGTCCCATTGTTTCTTCCCTCTACTGTTCCCTGAATGAAAACGTGAAACAAAGGTATTTTTTCTTATCGCACATGAGTATTATCAAGAGCCACAACGAGCGCAGCTGCAAAATCTACAGTCATGTTAGGGCTCTATGTACCAGTCAAATATTGGGTAAAATTGTATTAAATGTGTAATGTAACATTATATGTATTTTATTTATCACAATATCTGCCTATAGATATTTCACAGACATATATGTATCTAGTAAAGAGCAAGCCAGCAGAATACTGAATGCAGCTCTGGAGTAAAATACAGGATATAAATCGAGATTTTCCTAGCTTGTGACGGAAAATATTAGTTATATGAAGACAGGAGGCGAGTATCTTATGCATTATTCTTTCTTTAATAATGCCCATAGCAGAACTATTCAGTAATCAATTCAAACAGAAAAAACTTCAACTCCCAGCAGTCCTAGGACCACAGAAGCCACTCCTCGTCTGTAGCCACTATATAAGGACTGCCCATACATAGATCCTCCTCTTTCTTGATGCGAACCAGAACCGCACAGAAGATAACTCCACCCAGACATCCGCGACGAACAGCAGCCGTCGGTCATTCAGCCCGGAACAGCAGAAACCCGGAGCAAAGGGAACTTCAGCTTCGTCCCAACGGGGACTATAGAGGAACCAAATAACAGGAACCAAACAGGTCATCCGAACTCAGGAAAACCGCCTCTGCTTTCAATATCCTGCAAAGAGAACAAAGAATCGTAATAGGGTGGGTAGGGAGGGAAGATACTCGCCTCCTGTCTTCATATAACTAATATTTTCCGTCACAAGCTAGGAAAATCTCGATTTATATATCAGACAGGAGGCTCATATCTTATGCAAGTTCAAAGCTAACAACCAGCAATGACAGTAAGAACAATAGCAATCAGAGTATTATAAGACTGACATAGACACGTGGTCCTCCGGCCTGAAGTAGAAATGGCGAAAGGTGGTCTCCGAAGACCAATCGGCCGCCATCAATAAGTCAGAGAGGGAGCCCCCTGATGTGACGATTTTCGTAGCCATAGCACCCCTGGAAGAGTGAGCTCCAAACAGAGACACATCTATACCTGCCATCTCCATGGCAGACCGCACCCAGCGTGCTAGAGTAGCGGAGGAAACTGGATGATGTGGTCTGACATATGAGACCAGGAGCTGAGAGAAATCCGGAGAGTGCAGATCCGCCGTCTGTGATTCGTACGCCTGTAAACAACGAACCACGCAAAGCCGTGGATGCGCGGGAAAAAACGGGTAAAAAACCGAGTGAATACCTGTCTTGGTCCTACGGACCACCGAGAATTTGACTCCCTGAGGCGAAAATTGTCGCCTAGAGATATCCAAAGCTTTCACGTCTGAGACACGTTTGATGGATACCAAACAAAGAAGGACCGACAGTTTATAAGACAACAGTTTCAGGGAAAGGTCGTCATTGTCCACCCATGAGGCAAACATATCGAGCAACCTGGAGACATCCCAGGTCGATTGATACCTAGGCCGAGGGGGACGTTTAAATTTAATACCGCGTAAAAGTCAACAAACCAGCGGGTGTTTGCCAATCGGCAAAGAGTCCACAGGGCAGTGATAAGCCGCAATAGCCGATCGGTACACATTAATGGAGCTATAGGATTTGCCAGACTCAAAAGAATCTGCCAGAAAGTTTACTACTACAGACACAGGTGCATGTACGGGATCAACCTGCCGTTGATCACACCAACGAACCCAGAGTCTCCAGGCTGATCGATATGCCGATCTAGTCCCGGGGGCCCAGGCCAGGGCGAGGAGATCCCTAGCTGATCTTGAAAGGTCTTGATCCGTGTCCGGGATCCCGAAATCAACCACGCTAGGAGAGGCAGGTTGCCCTCCATCACCAGGGGATGGAGACTCCCGGCCGGGTTGGTGAGAAGGTGAGGAACTTGGGGTAACAGTCGGGGATAATCCACGATCATCCCCAAAAGAAGAGGGAACCATGGTTGTGTCGGCCACCAAGGTGTGATCAGCACAACCGTCGCCCTCTGGTTCGTCGTATGCAAGAGGACCCTGGGGATCAACTGGAAAGGAGGAAAGGCATAGTGAGTTCCCCTCGGCCAGAGGAGGCGGAGAGCGTCTACCGCAGACGCTTCTGGATCCGGTCTCCAGCTGAAGAAACGAGGCAGTTGGTGGTTGAGACGAGAAGCGAAAAGGTCCACGCATAACGGGCCCCAAAGATGAAGCAACTGCAGAAAAATTGAACGATCCAGGCGCCAGTCGCTGGAATCGAGAAGGTAGCGAGAATTCCAATCGGCCACCGTGTTGGAGACCCCTGGAATGTACTCTGCTACCGGGATAATGTTGCGAGCTAGGCAAAAGTGCCAAAATTCCTTGGCCAGGTCTGCCAGGATCTTGGATCTGGTACCCCCCAAGCGGTTGACGTACTGAACCGCCGCCACATTGTCCATGCGTAATAACACACAACAGTTGGACGAACGAGGCATGAAGCTCTTGACGGCAAAGAAAGCCGCCAGAAGCTCCAGTGCATTGATATGCAGGTCGACTTCCGAGGCGGACCAAGTCCCTCCTGTGGAAATCTCCCCGCATCGAGCGCCCCAGCCAAGACGGCTCGCGTCCGACTCTATGATGACGTCCGGACGCGGGTTGAAAATGGCCTTGCCATTCCACTCGACCGCATGACGAAGCCACCAATGTAACTCCTCGGTAGCCGCCGGACAGAGGGGTACTTTGTCCGCGTACCTGAGACCCTGGCGCAGATGTAAGATCTTGAGCCTCTGAAGGGCTCGGTAGTGCAGGGGGGCCGGAAAGATGGCCTGGATGGAAGCCGCCAGGAGCCCCACCAGGCGCGCCAGAATCCTTAATGACAAGCATCCTTTGCACAAAACCGCCTTGATTTCTTTGCGGATCAGGGCTAGTTTGGACTTGGGGAGCCGCAGTAGTGCGCGATTGGTGTCCACCAAGAAACCCAGGAACTCCATTTCCTGAGCCGGGACGAGAACCGACTTTTCTCGGTTGACCACGAAGCCTAGAGTATGTAGCAACGATATTGTCCACGACATGTGAAGAGAGGCCTGAGATTTGGATCGGGCCATGATAAGAAGGTCGTCTAAGTAAATGATCAGACGAACCCCCCTGCTCCTCAGAGCCGCCACCACCGGTTTCATCAGTTTGGTGAAGCACCACGGGGCGGATGATAGGCCGAACGGAAGGCACGTAAACTGCCACAATCTGCCCCTCCAAAGAAAACGGAGGAACTGTTGTGACTCCGGGTGTATGGGAACGGTAAGGTAGGCGTCCTTCAAGTCCACCTTCACCAGCCAGTCTCCTGGCAGCAAAAGATCCCGGAGTGAGTGAATTCCCTCCATTTTGAAATGGCGATACATGACATGTTGGTTTAGGTCTCTCAGGTTTATGACCGGGCGGTAGCCGCCCCCTTTCTTCCTCACTAGGAAGAGGTTGCTTATGAACCCTAGGGAAGATGGGTCGGACTCCATGATCGCATGTTTGGACAGGAGATCTCGCACCTCGTTGTCTATGAGGATCGCGTTTTGCTCCGAGAACCGGATAGGGGTTGGAATTACACCCAGAACCGGTAAGGACTGGAGTTCTAGGTGAAACCCCGCCACTGTCTGAAGGACCCACACGTCTGCCGTAATCGCAGACCAGGCTTGGGTAAAATACATCAGTCGCCCCCCCACAGGTATATGAGAAAGTGGTCTGTATGGTACACTCAACGGTAGAAGGACGGGAGCGGGGGTATCCACGTCCGCCACGACTTCTCCAGGGTCGACCACGAGGAGGGAAGAATGGGGATGGTTGGACCACTGGAACAGTGTAGGAAGGAGGAGCCTGGGAATACTGGTATTGGGCCACTGGTCTGCCCTGTGGCCTGTAGGGAGCAGAACGGCCGGCAGATCGGCCTCTACTTCTGCCGGCCCGGGGAAAAATTTTACTGGACCCCGATTTTTTAAGGGAAGTTTGGGCCTTATCTAAGCCGGTAAAAAGGCCGACAAATCTGTTGACGTCCTTCATCAAACTATCTCCGAAAAGCATGCCTGCTGCCGAGGGACCGGGTTCGGTCTCGGCCAAATGGGATAGTTGCGGGTCGAGGCGCATTAGGATTGACCGGCGTCTCTCGACTGAGCAGGTGGTGTTGGCAGTACCTGCCAGGCAAATGGCTCTCTGGGCCCAGCCGCGGAGCTGACGGACGTCCACGGGTTCTTCCGACGCCGCAGCATGCTCGGCTAAATTAAGGATCTTAGTGAGTGGACCCATTAAATCCAGGATACGCTCCTGTATGGTTTCGAAGGAACGTTCTATTCCCTTCTTAGGAAATTTACCCGATTTTAATAAGTATTTCATCAGGATGGGGTCCACCTCCGGGGTAGCCACCACCTTATTGGGGATAAAGGGTCTAGGGCATTCTGCCCTCAGCTTATTACGGCTGGACCTATCCAGGGATTTACGAGCCCAGAGCTCTACATATTGGGCCACGTGGGGAAGTGGAGACCAGTCGCCTGATCTCGGATGGGAGATCGCGTCTAGGTGAAAAAGGGGCTCTCCTGTGGAATCCAGGACAACATTGCCCTGCATGGCAGGGTTGGCGTCGGTGACGAGCGCCGTATCCCCAGCATCCTGTTCAATATTGGGGTCTGACTCGTAGTCCTCAGACTCATTAGATGAACCCGAAGAGTCCTCAGTAGAGGAGTCTACATAGGAGTCGGGTTTAGTGCGCTTAGCGGACTTACGCCTCTTGCCATGTAACTCCCCGAGGCCCAGGGGTCGAGCGGAGTCAGAGGGATGCTGGGGTTGACAGACCGGGGTAGGGGCTGTCTGGAGCATGTTATTGTCTTCCCCTGCCGGGGAGTCAGAGATGTGCTTCCTTTTATGGGAAGCCTTGCCCTTTTTTACATGTGGATCTCCGCCATGAAGGGGAGCCGAGATATTGGAAACCTGTTGTTGCAGGCCAGAGGGCATTATGGATGAGGCCAGGGCCGCTTGGACTGACTTATTAATTAAGTCCTGGATCTGGGTGGCAGTCATAAATTGTGCTGCATCCAGGGAAGGACCCTCCCCTCTGAGGGGGACAGATGAGGGTTCTTCAGCCATACTAACTTTAGGATAGGGATAAAGAATTTCACTGGAAAGTGGATAAAATAACTGACCCAGGCACAACTAAGAATCTAATAAAGCGGAATAAATTCCGTTAGAGCTGGTAAAAAACCTACTGGGTAAAAAACCTACTGATAGAAAACGGGCTCCGACCTCCACACCGCTAGCGTAGCACTGGCGCTGTGGTGTGAGGTAAGCCCGGAGTATATGAGCCCAGGGGACGAAGTCTCGCGAGACTACGTCCCTCTGGGTCCTGATTGGAGGTCGCAGGAGCGCCTCTCAACCACACTGCACGCCGAACGCCGCCCCTTCCCGAGCGCAGGCCACAAAGAGGAGCGGACCAACCAGGGGAAAGGCTCCGCCCCAGCCCGCGCGCGCGAACTCGGACGGAGAAGAAGGTTCAAGTAAAATGGCGCAGGGAAGGGAGGGGGAGGGGAAGGTAGATACGGAGATGCGGAGATGCGGACGAAGCGGCGATAGGGGAGAGGAAATCGGCACCGGAAGATTTCCGGCTCTCACAGCAGAGAATACAGGGGAAAAGGGAAAAGAAAAAATTCTTGCACTGTGAGTACTAATCACCTAAGGGATAGTACCACACAGGTCTCAAAGGTAATATACAGTAATAAAAATCGCTATATAAGTGAACAGTAAATCAAACACATAGAGTATACTTATCTTAGGTCTGCTATGAGCAGAAAGAAAGAGGAGGATCTATGTATGGGCAGTCCTTATATAGTGGCTACAGACGAGGAGTGGCTTCTGTGGTCCTAGGACTGCTGGGAGTTGAAGTTTTTTCTGTTTGAATTGATTACTGAATAGTTCTGCTATGGGCATTATTAAAGAAAGAATAATGCATAAGATATGAGCCTCCTGTCTGATATATAACTCAGGATCAGTACAGGATAAGTAATGTAATGTATGTACACAGTGACCTCACCAGCAGAATAGTGAGTACAGCTCTGGAGTATAATGCAGGATATAACTCAGGATCAGTACAGGATAAGTAATGTAATGTATGTACACAGTGACCTCGCCAGCAGAATAGTGAGTACAGCTCTGGAGTATAATACAGGATATAACTCGGGATCAGTACAGGATAAGTAATGTAATGTATGTACACAGTGACCTCACCAGCAGAATAGTGAGTACAGCTCTGGAGTATAATACAGGATATAACTCAGGATTAGCACAGGATAAGTAATGTAATGTATGTACACAGTGACCTCACCAGCAGAATAGTGAGTACAGCTCTGGAGTATAATACAGGATATAACTCGGGATCAGTACAGGATAAGTAATGTAATGTATGTACACAGTGACCTCACCAGCAGAATAGTGAGTACAGCTCTGGAGTATAATACAGGATATAAATCGAGATTTTCCTAGCTTGTGACGGAAAATATTAGTTATATGAAGACAGGAGGCGAGTATCTTATGCATTATTCTTTCTTTAATAATGCCCATAGCAGAACACTTTGGTAATCAATTTAATAAAAGAAAAAACTTCAAACTACAACTCCCAGCAGTCCTAGGGCCACAGTAGTCACTCCTCCTCCGTAGCCCCTATATAAGGACTGCCCCCATATAGGTCTTCCTCTTTCTTCATGCGAATCAGAACCGCACAAAAACGACTCTACCCGGACATCCACAGTTGCCCGCAAACACTCGGTCCTTCGACCTCAGGCAGCAGAAGCCTAGATGGCAGGGAAGATCCAACTTCGTCCCAACGGAGACTGTAGAGAACCCAAACAGCCGGAAACCGACAGGTCAACCAAACTCAGGAACACCGCCTCTGCGTTCAATATCCTGTAAAGAGAACAAAAGTCGTAATAGGGTGGGTAGGGAGGGAAGATACTCGCCTCCTGTCTTCATATAACTAATATTTTCCGTCACAAGCTAGGAAAATCTCGATTTATATATCAGACAGGAGGCTCATATCTTATGCAAGTTCAAAGCTAACAACTAGCTATGACAGAAAAACAATAAACAGCCAGAGCATTATAAGACCGACATAGACACGTGATCCTCCGGCCTGAAGTAGAAATGACGGAAGGTGGTCTCTGAAGACCAATCAGCCGCCATCAATAAGTCGGAGAGGGAGCCCCCTGCTGTGACTATCTTCGTAGCCATAGCACCCCTGGACGAGTGAGCTCCGAACAGAGATACATCAATACCCGCCATGTCCATGGCGGAACGTACCCAACGCGCTAGAGTAGCGGAGGCAACTGGACGATGGGGTCTGACATAAGAGACGAGGAGCTGAGGGGAATCCGGAGAGCGCAGATCTGCCGTCTGCGATTCGTACGCCTGTAGGCAACGAACAACGCAAAGCTTCGGATGCGCAGGAAAAAACGGATAAAAAACCGAATGAATACCCGTCTTGGTCCTACGGACCACCGAGAATTTCACTCCCTGAGGCGAAAATTGTCGCCTAGAGACGTCCAAAGCCTTCACGTCGGAGACACGTTTGATGGACACCAAACAAAGAAGGACCGTCAACTTATATGACAACAGTTTCAGGGAAAGATCGTCATTGTCCGTCCACGAAGCAAACATATCAAGCAACCTGGAGACATCCCAGGTCGAATGATACCTAGGCCTAGGGGGACGTTGAAATTTTATGCCGCGCAAAAGTCTACAAACCAGCGGGTGCTTGCCAATCGGTAGGGAGTCCACTGGGCAATGGTAGGCCGCAATAGCCGATCGGTATACGTTAATGGAACTATAGGACTTGCCAGATTCAAAAGAATCTGCCAGGTAGTTCACCACTACAGACACAGGTGCATGTACGGGATCAACTTGCCGTTGATCACACCAACGAACCCAGAGCCTCCAGGCTGATCGATAAGCCGATCTAGTCCCGGGGGCCCAGGCCAGGGCGAGGAGATCCCTAGCTGATCTTGAAAGCTCCTGATCCGCGTCTGAGACCCCGAAACCAACCACGCTAGGAGAGGCAGTTTGTCCTCCATCACCAGAGGATGGAGATCCCCGGTCGGGTTGGCGAGAAGGTGTGGAATGTGGGGTAGCACTCTGGGATAATCCACGGCCATCCCCAGAAGGAGAGGGAACCATGGTTGCGTCGGCCACCAAGGAGTGATCAGCACAACCGTCGCTCTCTGGTTCGTCGCATGCAGGAGAACCCGGGGGATCAACTGGAAGGGAGGAAAAGCATAATGCGTTCCCGTCGGCCAGGCGAGGCGGAGAGCGTCTACCGCAGATGCCTCTGGGTCCGGTCTCCAGCTGAAAAAATGGGGCAGCTGGCGGTTGAGGCGGGACGCGAAAAGGTCCACGTGTAACGGACCCCACAGTCGCCGCAATTGCAGGAAGACGGAGCGATCCAGCCGCCAATCGCTGGAATCGAGGAGATAACGAGAATTCCAATCGGCCACCGTATTGGAGACCCCTGGAATGTACTCCGCTACCGGGATAATGTTGCGGGCCAGGCAAAAATGCCAGAAGTCTTTGGCAAGGTCCGCCAGGATCTTGGACCTGGTACCCCCCAAGGGGTTGACGTATTGGACCGCCGCCACGTTGTCCATGCGTAGTAACACACAACAATTGGACGAACGAGGCATGAAACTCTTGACTGCAAAATATGCTGCCAGAAGCTCCAATGCATTGATATGCAGGTCGATCTCCTTGGCGGACCAAGTCCCTCCTGTGGAAATCTCCCCGCATCGAGCGCCCCAGCCAAGTCGGCTCGCGTCCGACTCTATGATGACGTCTGGGTATGGGTGGAAGATGGCTTTGCCGTTCCACTCGACGGCATGTCGAAGCCACCAATGTAACTCTTCGATAGCAGCCGGACAAAGGGGTACCTTGTCCGCATATCTGAGGCCCTGGCGTAGATGCAAGATCTTGAGCCTCTGAAGGGCTCGGTAGTGCAACGGGGCCGGAAAGATGGCTTGTATGGAAGCCACCAGGAGACCCACCAGGCGCGCCAGAATCCGTAATGATAAGCAACCTTTGCGCAAAACCGCCCTGATTTCTTTGTGGATCAGGGCTAGTTTGGACTTGGGGAGTCGCAGCAGTGCGCGATTGGTGTCCACCAAGAAACCCAGGAATTCCATCTCTTGACCTGGAATCAGGACCGACTTTTCTCGGTTGATTATGAAGCTCAGAGAATGTAGTAGTGATATCGCCCACGACATGTGAAGGGAGGCCTGAGTTTTGGAACGGGCCATGATGAGAAGGTCGTCTAAGTAAATGATCAGACGAACCCCCCTGCTCCTCAGAGCCGCTACCACCGGTTTCATCAGTTTGGTGAAACACCACGGGGCGGACGATAGGCCGAACGGGAGGCAGGTAAATTGCCACATGCGGCCCTTCCAAAGGAATCGGAGGAACTGTTGTGACTCTGGGTGTATGGGGACGGTGAGGTAGGCGTCCTTTAAGTCCACCTTCACCAGCCAGTCTCCTGGCATCAGGAGGTCCCGGAGGGAATGAATTCCCTCCATCTTGAAATGGCGATACGTGACATGTTGGTTTAGGTCTCGTAGATTTATGACCGTACGATAGCCGCCCCCTTTTTTCTTCACGAGGAAGAGGTTGCTTACGAACCCTAGGGAGGATGGGTTGGATTCCACGATCGCATGTTTGAACAGGAGATCCCGTACCTCGTTGTCTATGAGGGCAACGTTTTGGTCGGAAAAGTGAATAGGAGGTGGGATGACACCCAGCATCGGCAAGGATTGGAATTCTATGTGAAATCCCCCCACTGTCTGAAGAATCCATACGTCTGCTGTAATCGCAGACCAGGCGTGGGTAAAATACATCAGTCGACCCCCCACAGGTATGTGAGACTGAGGAATGGAAGGTACACTCACCGGTAGGAGGGCGAGAACGGGGGTATCCACGTCCGCCACGACCTCTCCAGGGTCGGCCTCGAGGAGGGAAGAATGGTGATGGTTGAACCACGGGTACTGTGTATGAAGGGGGAGTCTGTGGATATTGGTATTGGGCGAAGGCTCTGCCCTGTGGCCTATAGGGAGCAGAACGGCCGGCAGATCGGCCTCTACTTCTGCCGGCCCGGGGAAAAATTCTACTAGACCCCGATTTCTTCAAGGAATTTTGGGCCTTATCTAAGCCCGTAAAGAGGCCAACGAATCTATTGACGTCTTTCATTAGACTGTCCCCAAAAAGCATGCCTGCTGCCGAAGGACCCGGTTCGGTCTCGGCCAGATGGGACAGTTGAGGGTCGAGGCGCATAAGGATCGACCGGCGCCTCTCAACAGAGCAGGTGGTATTAGCAGTACCTGCCAGGCAAATGGCTCTCTGAGCCCACCCACGGAGCTGACGGACGTCCACAGGCTCATCCGTCGCTGCAGCGTGCTCCGCTAAGTTAAGGATTTTAGTGAGGGGGCCCATTAAATCAAGGATACGCTCCTGTATAGTTTTGAAGGAGCGCTCTATTCCTTTCTTAGTGAATTTTCCTGATATCAATAGATACTTCATCAGGATAGGATCCACCTCAGGGGTGACCACCACATTATTGGGGATAAAAGGTCTAGGGCATTCGGCCCTCAGCTTATTACGGCTGGACCTATCCAGAGATTTGCGTGCCCAAAGTTCCACATATTGGGCCACATGGGGGAGTGGTGACCAGTCGCCCGATCTCGGGTGGGAGATCGCGTCTGGGTGGAACAGGGGCTCTCCTAGGGCATCTAGGATAACATTGCCCTGCGTGGCAGGGTTGGCGTCGGTGTCGAGCGCCGTATCCCCAGCATCCTCTTCAATATTAGGATTGGACTCATAGTCCTCAGACTCATTGGAAGAACCCGAAGAATCCTCAGTAGAGGAGTCTACATAGGAGTCGGGTTTTGCCCGCCTAGCGGACTTATGCCTCTTGCCATGTAACTCCCCGAGGCCCAGGGGTCGAGCGGAGTCTGAAGCATGCTGGGGTTGACAGACCGGGGTAGGAACTGTCTGGAGCATGTTATTATTATCTTCCCCTGCCGAGGAGTCGGAGGTGTGCTTCCTTTTATGGGAAGCTTTGCCCTTTTTTATCTGCGGTTCTCCACCGTGAAGTGAAGGGACTGGGGCATGGGAACCCTGTTGATGCGGGCCAGAGGACAACATGGAGGAGGCCAGGGCTGCTTGGACCGATCTGTTAATTAGGTCCTGAATCTGGGTGGCGGACATAAATTGTGCCGAATCCAGAGAGAGGGGTTCACCTCTGAGAGGGGCAGGTGAAGGTTCCTCAGCCATAATAACGGTAGTGGTAAAAAGGAACTTGGGTAGTGAACTAAGGGGTTAATTTATGCCTAATGTACACAGAAGCTAACTAGGCGGAATAAATTCCGATCCACAGACAAACAATGTGTGGGGGCACTACACTACCTACTCAAACACAGTACCGGGTTCCGATCCTCCACACCGCAGGCGAAGCACTGTCTTTGCGGTGGGAGGGGAGCCCGGAGTCTTAGCACCCAGGGGACGAAGTCTCGCGAGACGACGTCCCTCTGAGTCCTGATTGGAGGTCGCAGAGCGTCTCTCCACAAGCGCAGAGACGCCGCCCCCTTACTGAGCGCAGGCCGCAGTGAAAGCGGCCAGCCAGGGAGAAGAAGCTCCGCCCCCAGCCCGCGCGCGCGAACTCGGAGAAGAGGAGAAAGCGCAAGAAATGGCGAAGGGGGGGGGGGGGGGAGGGGAAGGTGGCGATACTAGCGCAGGGGTAATAGGAAGACGCCGAAGCGGCGACAGAGTGAGAAAAAAAGCCCAGAATCGGGAATTACCGGCGCTGGGTAGAAGTATAGAGGAGAAAAGAAGTGAGATAAAGGTATTACTATATATCACCTATAGAATAATATCACTTATAGAATAATATCACAGAGATACAGAAAGTATAAATCACTGAATATAGAGTACACTTATCTTGGGTCTGCTATGAGCAGAAAGAAAGAGGGGGCAGTCCTTATATAGGGGCTACGGAGGAGGAGTGACTACTGTGGCCCTAGGACTGCTGGGAGTTGTAGTTTGAAGTTTTTTCTTTTATTAAATTGATTACCAAAGTGTTCTGCTATGGGCATTATTAAAGAAAGAATAATGCATAAGATATGAGCCTCCTGTCTGATATATAACTCAGGATCAGTACAGGATAAGTAATGTAATGTATGTACACAGTGACCTCACCAGCAGAATAGTGAGTACAGCTCTGGGTTATAATACAGGATATAACTCAGGATCAGTACAGGATAAGTAATGTAATGTATGTACACAGTGACCTCACCAGCAGAATAGTGAGTACAGCTCTGGAGTATAATACAGGATATAACTCAGGATCAGTACAGGATAAGTAATGTAATGTATGTACACAGTGACCTCACCAGCAGAATAGTGAGTACAGCTCTGGAGTATAATACAGGATATAAATCGAGATTTTCCTAGCTTGTGACGGAAAATATTAGTTATATGAAGACAGGAGGCGAGTATCTTATGCATTATTCTTTCTTTAATAATGCCCATAGCAGAACAAAATTCAATAAACAATCAGTGTAAAGAAAAAACTACAACTCCCAGCAGTCCCGGGACCACAGCAGCCACTCCTCGTCTGTAGCCTCTATATAAGGACTGCCCACATATAGATCCTCCTCTTTCTTCACGCGAATCAGAGCCGCACAGGAAACCGAAACGCCAGCCAGACGTCCACACCGCTCCTTAAATCTTCGGCCAGCTGGCCCGGAACTCAGGAAACGAGGCCAATCGACGGCCTAACTTCGTCCCAACGGGGACTGTAGAGAACTCCAGCAGTGCTTAACCAACAGGTTATCCGCAGACAGGAAACCAGTCAATGCCTTCAGTACCCTGAAAAGACAATAAAAATCATAACAGGGTGGGTAGGGAGGGAAGATACTCGCCTCCTGTCTTCATATAACTAATATTTTCCGTCACAAGCTAGGAAAATCTCGATTTATATATCAGACAGGAGGCTCATATCTTATGCAAGTTCAAAGCTAATAAGTATCGACAGAGAAAACAAAATCAGAAATAGTATTACAAAACTGACATGGAAACATGGTCCTCCGGTCTGAAGTAGAACCGGCGAAAGGTAGTCTCTGAAGACCAATCAGCAGCCATGAGCAAGTCAGAAAGGGAGCCCCCTGCTGAGACTATTTTAGTAGCCATAGCACCCCTAGAAGAATGAGCTCCAAACAGGGAGACGTCTATGCCCGCCATATCCATGGCGGAACGCACCCAACGAGCCAAAGTAGCGGAGACCACCGGATGGTGAGGTCTGACGTAGGATATAAGAAGTTGAGAGAAATCCGGAGACCGTAAATCCGCAGTCTGCGATTCATACGCCTGTAGGCAACGAACCACACAAAGTCGAGGATGCGCGGGAAAAAACGGGTAAAAAACCGAGTGGATACCTGTTTTGGTCCGTCGGACCACCGAAAACTTGACTCCCTGCGGCGAAAATTGTCGCCTAGAGACGTCCAAAGCTTTCACGTCCGAGACGCGTTTGATAGATACCAAACATAAAAGGACAGTCAGTTTGTACGACAACAGTTTTAGGGGAAGATCGTCATTGTCTTCCCAAGAGACAAACATCTCGAGCAACCTGGAGACATCCCAGGTCGACTGATATCTCGGCCGCGGGGGCCGTGTAAACTTAATGCCACGCAGCAGTCTACATACCAGTGGGTGTTTGCCCACCGGCAAAGAGTCCACTGGGCAATGGTAAGCCGCGATAGCCGACCGGTAAACGTTGATGGAACTATAAGATTTGCCGGATTCAAAGGAATCCGCCAAGTAGTTCACCACTACAGACACAGGTGCATGTACGGGATCAATCTGTCGTTGATCACACCAACGAACCCAGAGCCTCCAGGCTGATCGATAAGCCGATCTAGTCCCGGGGGCCCAGGCCAGGGCGAGGAGATCCCTAGCTGATCTTGAAAGATCCTGGTCCGCATCCGGGACCCCGAAACCAACCACGCTAGGAGAGGAAGGTTGCCCTCCAACACCAGAGGATGTAGATCCCCGGTCGGGTTGGAGAGGAGCTGTGGAAATTGGGGCAGAAGCCTGGGGTAGTCCACTGCCATCCCCAGAAGGAGAGGGAACCACGGTTGAGTGGGCCACCAGGGGGTGATCAGTACAATCGTCGCCCTCTGGTTCATCGTATGTAGGAGGACCCTGGAGATCATCTGGAATGGGGGAAACGCGTAGTGCGTTCCCCTGGGCCAGATGAGACGGAAAGCGTCGACTGCCGACGCCTCTGGGTCCGGTCTCCAGCTGAAAAAGCGAGGTAATTGATAATTGAGGCGAGAAGCGAAAAGATCCGTACACAATGGACCCCAAAGCTGTCTCAACCGTAGGAAAACTGATCGATCCAGCCGCCAATCGCTGGAATCTAGTAAGTAGCGAGAATTCCAGTCGGCCACCGTGTTGGAGACCCCCGGAATATATTCCGCCACCGGGATAATGTTGCGCTCTAGACAGAAATGCCAGAAGTCCTTGGCAAGATCTGCAAGCATCTTGGACCTGGTGCCCCCTAGGCGGTTGACGTATTGGACCGCCGCCACGTTGTCCATGCGTAACAAAACACAACAATTGGACGCTTGTGGTAAGAAGCTCTTGAGGGCAAAAAATGCCGCTAGGAGCTCCAAGGCATTGATGTGCAGGGCGACCTCCGTGGCGGACCAAGTCCCTCCTGTTGACGCCTCCCCGCACCGGGCGCCCCAGCCGAGACGACTCGCGTCCGACTCTATGATGACGTCCGGGCAGGAATTGAATATGGTTTTGCCGTTCCACTCGACGGCATGACGAAGCCACCACTGCAACTCCTCGATGGCTGCCGGACAAAGAGGAACTTCGTCCGCATACCTGAGACCCTGGCGCAGATGCATAATCTTGAGTCTCTGAAGGGCCCTGTAGTGCAAGGGGGCCGGGAAGATGGCTTGGATGGAGGCTGCTAATAGGCCCACCAAGCGTGCTAGTACCCTTAAGGATAAGCACCCTTTGCGTAAGACTGCTCTGATTTCCTTGCGGATCAGGGCCAGTTTGGATTTGGGAAGGCGGAGAACAGCTTGATTGGTGTCCACCAAGAAGCCAAGGAACTCCATCTCTTGTAGAGGGATCAAAACCGACTTTTCTCGGTTGATTATGAATCCCAGACTCTGCAGAAGCAGTACCGTCCATGACATGTGAAGAGAAGCTTGCGTTTTGGAGCGGGCCATGATGAGGAGGTCGTCTAGATAAATGATCAGACGGACCCCTCTGCTCCTCAAGGATGCCACCACTGGTTTCATCAGCTTGGTGAAGCACCACGGAGCTGATGACAGGCCGAACGGAAGGCAAGTAAATTGCCACATGTGGTTCCTCCAGAGGAAACGAAGAAGATGTTGTGAATCTTGGTGGATAGGGACGGTGAGGTAAGCGTCCTTCAAATCCACCTTCACCAGCCAATCGCCTGGTTGTAACAAATCGCGAAGGGAGTGAATTCCCTCCATCTTGAAATGGCGATACGTGACATGTTGGTTTAGTTCCCGAAGGTTTATGACCGGACGGTAACCGCCCCCTTTTTTCTTCACTAGGAAAAGGTTGCTTGCGAACCCTAGGGAAGAAGGGTCGATCTCTCGGATCGCCTGTTTGGACAGGAGATCTTGAATCTCGTTGTCTATGAGTAACATGTTGTGTTGTGAAAAACGGATAGGGGTTGGCTGTATACCCAGGACCGGTAGAGATTGGAGTTCTATGTGAAATCCCGCTACTGTCTGTAGGATCCACGCGTCTGCCGTAATCGCAGACCAGGCGTGGGAAAAATACATCAGGCGTCCCCCCACAGGGATGTGAGCATGTGGAATATCTGGCACACTTACCGGTAGTTGGACGGGAACGGGGATATCCGCGTCCGCCACGTCCGCGCCAAGGTCGACCTCTGGGGGGGAAGAAAGGCGACGGTTGTGCCATTGGGACTGTGTAGGACGGAGGAGCCTGAGGGTACTGGTATTGGGCAGAGGGTCTGCCCTGTGGCCTATAGGAGGGGGTGCGGCCGGCAGATCGGCCTCTACCTCTGCCGGCCCGAGGAAAAAGCTTATTTGTCCCCGATTTCTTTAAAGAAGTCTGGGCTTTATCCAGACCTGTAAACAGGCCGACAAACCTGTTGATGTCCTTCATCAGGTTGTCCCCAAAGAGCATTCCTGCTGCTGCAGGCCCAGACTCAGTTTCAGCCAGGTGGGACAGTTGCGGGTCGAGACGCATCAGGATCGACCTACGTCGTTCAATCGAGCAGGTGGTGTTGGCCGTACCTGCCAGGCATATGGCCCTCTGGGCCCACCCCCGGAGTTGACGGGTATCGACAGGTTGATCTGTCGTTGCGGCCTGTTCAGACAGGTTGAGTATCTTAGTGAGAGGACCCAATAAGTCTAAGATACGCTCCTGAATAGTCTTAAATGAGCGTTCTATTCCCTTCTTAGGGAATTTACCCGATTTCATTAGGTATTTCATCAAAATGGGGTCCACTTCGGGGGTTGCCACTACTTTATTGGGAATAAAGGGCCTGGGACACTCAGCTCTCAGCTTGTTACGGCTGGTCCTGTCTAGGGACTTACGAGCCCAGAGCTCCACATACTGGGTCACGTGAGGAAGTGGGGACCATTCACCCGATCGTGGATGAGAGATGGAATCAGGGTGAAAAAGGGGTTCACCTAGGGAGTCTAGGATCACAGTGCCCTGTGTAACAGGGTTGGCGTCGGTGTCGAACGCCGTATCCCCAGCATCCTCGATATTAGTGTTGGATTCAAAGTCGTCAGACTCGCTGGATGATCCCGACGAATCCTCGTCCGAGGAATCTACGTAAGAGTCGGGTTTGGTCCGTCTAGCGGATCTGTGCCTCTTCTCATGTAACTCCCTGAGGCCCAGGGGTCGAGTGGAGTCTGATGGATGCTGGGGTTGGCAGGCCGGGGTAGGGGCTGCCTGGAGCACATTATTATCTTCCCCTGCCGGGGAGTCAGATGTCGCCAATGTATGTTTCCTTTTATGGGAAACTTTCCCCTTCTTAATTGGCGGTTCACCGCTTTGGAATGGCGGGACAGATGCACAGGATACCGCTGGTAGTGATCCAGAGGTTACCATGGCGGAGGCCAAAGCTGCCTGAACAGACTTATTAATTAAGTCTTGTATCTGGTTGGCGGTCATAAATTGGGCCGAGTCTAAAGAGCTCTCCCCTCTACTGGGAGCAGATGAGGGTTCCTCAGCCATATTGACTAACAGGTTAACTGTAGGAGAACTAGTGGGAAAAGGGAGGGATTGATGAGAAGGAATAAATTCCTGAAATCTACCTACAGAGAATACGTATAGGGAAGTGATGGTACAGGCTCCGTCCTCCACACCGCTAGCGTTGCACTGACGCAGCGGTGGGAGGTGCCTGAGAGTCCTTGTACCCGGGGACGAAGTCTCGCGAGACTACGTCCGGCTGGGTACTGATTGGAAGGCGCAGGAGCGCGGTCCAGTGACGAAGAGGAAACTCCGCCCCTCTCAGCGTGTAGGCCGCGAAGAAATGCGGCCGACGCGCGAAAGATCCGCCCCTATCCCGCGCGCGCGAAGCGCAGAACGTAGGAGAAGAAGGTAAAATGGCGCCGGGAGGGGGGAGGGTGGTGTTGGGAAGCGGAGGAAGGTATGAGGAGCGGAGAGAAGAAGAGGATAGTGGAGTGAAGAACCGGAGCAAGGAGAAAGACTAGCGCCGGGGAAATAGTTGTACGAAACGGGGTAAAATCGCATAAAATGCGAATGGGCGAAGATAATCGCGATTATCTTCCCCCAAAAACACAATATCTATAATAGTTATGATATAACAAGTAAGGAAAAAACCCAAAGTATTAAATCACAGATAGCACTTAGCTTGTATGCTCTGCCATGAGCAGAAAGAAAGAGGAGGATCTATATGTGGGCAGTCCTTATATAGAGGCTACAGACGAGGAGTGGCTGCTGTGGTCCCGGGACTGCTGGGAGTTGTAGTTTTTTCTTTACACTGATTGTTTATTGAATTTTGTTCTGCTATGGGCATTATTAAAGAAAGAATAATGCATAAGATATGAGCCTCCTGTCTGATATATAACTCAGGATCAGTACAGGATAAGTAATGTAATGTATGTACACAGTGATCTCATCAGCAGAATAGTGAATGCAGCTCTGGAGTATAATACAGGATATAACTCAGGATCAGTACAGGATAAGTAATGTAATGTATGTACACAGTGATCTCACCAGCAGAATAGTGAGTAAAGCTCTGGGGTATAATACAGGATATAACTCAGGATCAGTACAGGATAAGTAATGTAATGTATTTACACAGTGATCTCACCAGCAGAATAGTGAGTACAGCTCTGGAGTATAATACAGGATATAACTCAGGATCAGTACAGGATAAGTAATGTAATGTATGTACACAGTGATCTCACCAGCAGAATAGTGAGTACAGCTCTGGGGTATAATACAGGATTTAACTCAGGATCAGTACAGGATAAGTAATGTAATGTATGTACACAGTGACCTCACCAGCAGAATAGTGAGCACACATTTTTATAAATTTGTTGGAAATTGAACAGAAATTAATATCTCTATTTGCTGCAGTTACAGTAGAGTCTGTACTTATTCAGGTCACACATAGGGCCTCATTTTCTTCCTTTCCTTTATATGAAGTTACAGAAGCGCTGATGTTGAATGCTTCACATTATCATAAAGGTTGCAAATTCTTCGCTTTTTGTATTCATCAGAGTTCGCATTTTCTTTACCTCACCCTAAAAGCCATTAGACTGGAGTAATATGCGCGCGGAGAACGCCGCTGCCGCTATTCACTGTGCTACGAGGTTAAATAATCAAAAGAAAGATGTGAAATGAATCGCGTTGATATCACTTACAAACACCATTGTTATACATAAAGGATCCAGCTCGAGTGATAACAAAATATCTATAAAGTGTTTTCTGCAGTCAACAAATAATCCTGCGGAAATGATCAAACCCAGAACATTGGTCAGAACGTACATTGTTATATCCATAATGAGGAAACTTCATCTGAAAGGACAGTAAAGTAATAAAAAAGGAAATGTTATTAAACATTTACAATACAAATAACAGACTAAGACAAATGAATACAGCAAATTATATGAATATCAGCAAAATGCATCGATAATAAAGCTGCGGTAAATCAAATATCCAGAGCAAAATGACACAGTTATCCTGATACAAAGTATTCAAAGTCATATAGTATCTTCATAACAGAACTACAGACATTGGAGAAACCTCTACAAACCAACATATCCATAATCCTGCCCTGTACAGTTATAATGGTCTGAGTATCACAAACATTTACTAATTCTGAGTTATATCCTGTATTATACCCCAGAGCTGTACTCACTATTCTGCTGGTGGGGTCA
This sequence comes from Hyla sarda, assembly GCF_029499605.1. Taxonomy (NCBI): domain Eukaryota; kingdom Metazoa; phylum Chordata; class Amphibia; order Anura; family Hylidae; genus Hyla; species Hyla sarda. Next base: position 190,597,812 of record NC_079197.1, on the reverse strand, counting down.
CTGTGCACATACATTACATTACTTATTCTGTACTGATCCTGAGTTATATCCTGTATTATACTCCAGAGCTGCACTCACTATTCTGCTGGTGAGGTCACTGTGTACATACATTACATTACTTATCCTGTACTGATCCTGAGTTATATCCTGTATTATACTCCAGAGCTGTACTCACTATTCTGCTGGTGAGGTCACAGTGTACATACATTACATTACTTATCCTCTACTGATCCTGAGTTATATCCTGTATTATACTCCAGAGCTGTACTCACTATTCTGCTGGTGAGATCACTGTGTACATACATTACATTACTTATCCTGTACTGATCCTGAGTTATATCCTGTATTATACTCCAGAGCTGCACTCACTATTCTGCTGGTGAGGTCACTGTGAACATACATTACATTACTTATCCTGTACTGATCCTGAGTTATATCCTGTATTATACTCCAGAGCTGCACTCACTATTCTGCTGGTGAGATCACTGTGTACATACATTACTTATCCTGTACTGATCATGAGTTATATCCTGTATTATTCTCCAGATCTGTACTCACTATTCTGCTGGTGAGATCACTGTGTACATACATTACATTACTTATCCTGTACTGATCCTGAGTTATATCCTGTATTATACTCCAGAGCTGCACTCACTATTCTGCTGGTGAGGTCACTGTGTACATACATTACATTACTTATCCTGTACTGATCCTGAGTTATATCCTGTATTATACTCCAGAGCTGCACTCACTATTCTGCTGGTGAGATCACTGTGTACATACATTACTTATCCTGTACTGATCCTGAGTTATATCCTGTATTATTCTCCAGATCTGTACTCACTATTCTGCTGGTGAGATCACTGTGTACATACATTACATTACTTATCCTGTACTGATCCTGAGTTGTATCCTGTATTATTCTCCAGATCTGTACTCACTATTCTGCTGGTGAGATCACTGTGTACATACATTACATTACTTATCCTGTACTTATCCTGAGTTATATCCTGTATTATTCTCCAGATCTGTACTCACTATTCTGCTGGTGAGATCACTGTGTACATACATTACATTACTTATCCTGTACTGATCCTGAGTTGTATCCTGTATTATACTTAAGAGCACAGGATGGAGAGTGAAGCAACATACATTACTGTGGACAAGGTTTTTTGTTTTTTTTGCTGCTTAATGTGATTGTGCGTCAGGAAATCGATACGTCCTGTTAGTTTTTACATAAACCAAATCTGTCACCAGAAAGAGGGAAGAATAATCATCTTGGATCCTAATGACACTGGAGAGTCTTATAGACAGTGACTGAATAATCCGGGATGTGAGATGGCGATGTATATACCATATCAATATTTACAAGGAATGTCGCCCAGCTGAGGATTTAAAGAGATATCCCCTGTGGTCCCCCAATGTCTCGGGATGAGGATGGGGCTTGTTACAGAGGAATCCCAACTATTCATCGTGCTCGTTTAGAACAGAAACCACGGGCACAGTCTTGGGTAATATAAAAAAAGATAAATATTTTACTGTAATACTTTGCATTTCAAAGAAGACATAATCAAGTCTATAATGAAATGCATAGAGCCCCATCCTCATCGCGAGACTCTGGGGCCCGGCTTCACCTCTGAATTTTATTGGGGAGCTTTAGGGGAGTCTGATTTCCAGAGGATAAGCCATTAATTTGTAAAACCTTTATAAAATCCATGTCCTGTAATGATGATGGGGTCACTCTGCTGCTGACAGGGCCCTCTTATTATAATGAGCTGACTCTGTGGACTTTGCCCCAATCTACACAGCAAAGCTGTAACAATATTCACAAAAAAAACACAAGAATGTCAGCCATTTGTATTTGTGGACAGTGTGAGAGCTAGATTATGTATAAAATCCTTGCCCTGTAGTGATGATGGGGTCACGCGTTTTATCATGAGCTGACTCTGTGGACTTTGCCCTAATCTACACAGCAAAGCTCCAACATAAACCAATAGGAAATGTCAACATTTGTATTTGTGGATTGTGTGAGAAGTAGATTATATATCAAAGCCTCGCTGAAATAATATGTGCTTGTCTGATGGCCCTCCTGTGTAGGATTCCCGGTGCTCCCTGCAGGTTCACGGTTATTAAACCTAAAGCCCTAACATTTAATAAGAAAACCAATCCTGGTGGAAGATTAAGACTTCTTAGCTGCAGTAAAGACTCTTCTTCCTCTCGTCTATTTTTATCCGTTTAGAAGCCGCACAACAGATTCAGGTTCCATATGCAAATGAGGCGTATCCTTAATGCCTGTAGTAAAGTAACGTTCCTTCCTCCAAGACATTTACAAAATAACAATAGGGACAGATGTGAATTTTGAATATTCAGATACAATCATCTGTAGATCCTGCATTGTGCGCAATCATTAACTTTTTTTTTCTTGCCGCCATAAAATGAGTTTCCAGCTTTAAGTGTCTATTTCTCCTGATTATTGTGTTTTTTTTTTTATTTGCCGCTGCGGACGGCAGCTGACGGGGAATTGAGCAGCACCCGTTATCACTGCCGATTCCTCCGCCCGTCATACAAAGCTTATCTGCTCCTAACGCACATATGGCTCCGCATTGTTTTAATATTGAATTGAACTGGATGAATAGGTGAACGGCTGTAATTTCATTTATATAATTAAGAGAAGTAAAAGAAAAGACAATTGTCATGAAGACTTGTGGGGGATTTTCTTCTGAATAGATCCAGCTGTGCTGATGGGTACATTACAGTTGTATGTGCTTAGAAAAGAACATTTGGTGAAATATTGATTGAAGATATTTAGAAAAATAAGAAAGAAAATAAAGACAAATTTGTAATAAAGACCCATTCACTTGTACTCCTCTCCTTGTCCCGATCACCCAGTAACTGTAAGGATGAGGAGATTGTGCTGGCTCTGGGGTTGCCAGGATACAATCAGCCTATACTTCCTGTCATGTGACCTCCACTCAGGTCTACACAGTGAAGGTCACATGACAGGATGTCCATGAATAGTTTGTAGTTGTAGATGCTACCATGACAATCTGTAAGCAAGCATAGTATACTGTATGGAGATGTATAATTATAATATTATTATTATTACTACTATATATGATTAAATAGGGTAGGGTGCTCGATCACAAACATTACAGTTTTACAGTTCCTTGATACATTTTCCCTTTCCTGAGATATGAAGGTCTACAGTCTATTTGACACTTCAGGGAATGGTCAGATGGGCGTGAACTTAATTTGAATAATTAAGTTGGATAATGGATGAATAGTGGCTATTAGGTGATGGGTGGGAGTATAATTCTACTCATCTTTGTCTCTTCCCTTTAGAGATAAGACAAAATGGGTTTAGAGACGGTGGAGTCTCCACTATACTATGAGAATAAGGCAGGTTGCACAGCCCCAGGTTGTAAGGGGCAGTAGTGGGTAAGTGATCCACATCTATAGTGGGTGGAGCTTTAGTTTTACACAGATGTCACTCACAATCAGCCAAAGAAACCAGGGGTGTTTCTACCAGGATCATCAGAAGGTGGCGCCACTGTGTAGTGATCGTTACATCTTATCATTAGATACATGTAAAGGTACTAGTGGTTATGTAGACGGCTCAGAAAGAGTTTCGGCTTCGGGGAGCAGAATATTTATTCTTGATAAATTGTTGTTGTTCTTTACATGTAACAAAGTCTTAGCCCTTGTTAGCTGCTTAGTTTTCATTGGGTAACAAATAAGAGTTCTGCTTAGATACTGTAGATACGTCTGTGATACATGTAATATATTACATGCACAAGGAGTTTTTCTTCTAGTTAACCATTTATGTTCCCTCTCAGGCCACAGTACTATAAAGTCATAGATGAATGTGTTGGACAAATCGTGTTACAATGTGGGGGAATGGATCCCGACTTCAGATACAGGGGGCGACTGGATGTAGATTACTCTCATTTAGTAGGTGAGTGCCGGTGCTATCTATCCTCCTCTCTATCTCAGTGTAATCCATGGTGGGGGTCCTACCGGGAGATGGTGATATCATCTTATTATTAGACTTGTCAATTTTTATTATTAAAATTTCATCTTTTACAAGTGAGAGTGATTCCTTAGATAACTCAGGGGCTACAGGTATCATCAGCAGAATACAGACAATTCTGAATACCTGCACCCTCTGAATACATGGCTGGGAATTCTAAAAATGTGGTACATTGTATCAAATCAACTAGTGCCAGAAAGTTAAACAGCTTTGTAAATTACTTCTATTTAAAAATTGTAATCCTTACAGTAGTTATCAGCTGCTGTATGCTCCACAGGAAGTTGTGTAGTTCTTTCCAGTCTGACCACAGTGCTCTCTGCTGACACCTCTGTCCAGCAGGAAAAAATCCCCATAGCAAACCTCTCCTGCTCTGGACAGTTCCTAACATGGACAGAAGTGTCAGCAGAGAGCACTGGGGTCAGACTGGAAAGAACTACACAACTTCCTGTGGATTATACAGCAGCTAGAAGGATTAACATTTTTAAATAAAAGTAATTTACAAATCTGTTTAACTTTCTGGCACCAGTGGATTTAAAAAAATAATAATAATAATAATAATATTTTCCATCGGAGTACCCCTTTAATGAGATGCAAAAGTGTCTAAAAAATTTCTAATAATATAATTTGTGAAAAATAAAAAAATAAGAAATATAAGAAATATAAACAATAAATAGGAAATTAAATTAATTAATGAAAAATAAAAAATATCATGAGAAATATAAACAATAAATGGGAAATTTTATAAAATGCCTAAATTAATAAATACAATGATGCACAAATAAAATAAACACTATATAAAAGAAATTAAAATAACACAAAAAATAAAACAATTAAATGAAATAAAAAATAGATAAATAAAATAATAAATAAAACACTAATAAGTAAATAAAATAATTACATTATGAAATAAAATGAACAAAATGTAATTTATAAAAAAAGAAAAAAGATACATAATAGAAATTATTTTTATAAAAATAAATGATTAAATATAAATCATTACAGCGATTGTTATATAGACTCACATACATGTTACATTACTAGTGTTTTTTATTTTTTTTATAAATACTACATGAAATAAAATACATTTAAATGATATATATTTATATTATGATTATTATTATTCATAATATAATATTTTGTCATATTGTTATTGTGTCATAATTTTTTTTATGTCATTGTACCCTGTATAAACCCGGCCCAGGAAAATCATCATTCTAATTCCCTTTCATTGTCCGGTTTTGCCGACTATCCTGGCGCCACATAACTTGTTCTTTTCTTTCTCTCAGATTCCTTGGTGGATAAAGCAAAAGTTGAAGAGAGTGAACAGAAGGCGTCTGAGTTCTCCAAGAAGGTGAAGCCATTTATCATGGTCATTTACATCCCAGACAATTGGTTTTCTGTGATTAGGACGTTTTTAGAAGCCGTTTTTCCCCTCCCGGGATGGAGACAGCCATCGATTTGCTGTTGGAATCAATGTTTGGCCGCATTTTAACATGATCCTTGTCAGTATCTCAAAGGTCAATATTGATGTATCAGGTCGGGCGCTGCTGCTGACTTGGGGTTGTGCCGTATTATTTTAACTAAGATCTGCAGCTTAAATACCTGAGCGCATTAAGTGCAGGATCCGCTGGATTTATTCATGCAATATCCTTGACTAAATCCATTCGACAAGGAAGTTTTTAAAGGGGACACGTCACCAATAGCTCAATTCAATATTCCAATATAATACTGATGTATACCCCAAATCTATAATCATAAAGTGAGATGAGACATCAAGACCCCCAGAGATGAGGAAAATACTAGTGTGGTTCATTTACTTCATACTGGGTTCTCGTCAGTGGAGGGAGACACCTCTCTGGAGAGTTGGGTGCCCCCATATTCATAGCATGGTTAGATAGTTCCTCAAAATTAGCAGGTTTGGCTGTTGTTCATGTAATGCAGTGTCCCCCAACTAGGGTGCCTCCAGCTGTTGAAAAACTACAACTCCAAAACTACAGCCTAAGGCTGTCCGGGCATGCTGGGAGGTGTAGTTTTGCAACAGCTGGAGGCACCCTGATTGGGAAGCACTGATCTAATGCATATGACTGTCTTTAGCTCCTCTCACTTGCCTTAGGCTGTATTCTGATTCTAAGAACTTGTAAAGCTGAAGCAAAATGGCCACAGTGTCTCTATTCCTGGGGCCAGTAATTCAGGAGGCGGCAGCGCATCGGAAAATGATACTAATGTTTGGTAGAAATGGGTTCTACAGGGTTAAAAAATCATGGGGTCTTTCTTAGAGCAAGAGTGCCACAGCTCTCCTTGGGTTACGTCAGGTATTGCTGCTTAACAAAGTTCAAAAATAGAGAAAGGAGACCAATTGGCTCAGCACCATGAGTCTGAATAAGTCTTCAATTGGGTCATGCATTATCTTCAGGACAACATGGAATAGAGCGGGCCAGACAACATGGAATAGAGCGGACCAGATAACATGCAATAGAGCGGACCAGACCACATGGAATAGGGCAGGCCGGACAACATGGAATAGAGCGGGCCGGACAACATGGAATAGAACGGACCAGATAACATGGAATAGAGAGGGCCAGACAACATGGAATAGAGCGAGCCGGACAACATGGAATAGAGCGGACCAGATAACATGGAATAGAGAGGGCCGGACAACATGGAATAGAGCGAGCCGGACAACATGGAATAGAGAGGACCGGATAACATGGAATAGAGAGGGCCGGACAACATGGAATAGAGCGGGCCGGACAACATGGAATAGAGCGGACCAGATAACATGGAATAGAGAAGGCCGGACAACATGGAATAGAGCGAGCCGGACAACATGGAATAGAAAGGGCCGGACAACATGGAATAGAGCGGACCAGATAACATGGAATAGAGAGGGCAGGACAACACGGAATAGAGCAGGCCAGGCAACATGGAATAGAGCGAGCCGGACAACATGGAATAGAGCGGGCTGGACAACATGGAATAGAGCGGACCAGATAACATGGAATAGAGCCGGCCGGACAACATGGAATAGAGCGGGCCGGACAACATGGAATAGAGCGGGCCGGACAACATGGAATAGAATGGGCCGGACAACATGGAATAGAGAGAGCCGGACAACATGGAATAGAGCGGGCCGGACAACATGGAATAGAGCGGACCAGATAACATGGAATAGAGAGGGCCGGACAACATGGAATAGAGCGGACCAGATAACATGGAATAGAGCGGACCAGATAACATGGAATAGAGCAGGCCGGACAACATGGAATAGAGCGGACCAGATAACATGGAATAGAGAGGGCCGGACAACATGGAATAGAGCGGACCAGATAACATGGAATAGAGAGGGCCGGACAACATGGAATAGAGCGGACCAGATAACATGGAATAGAGAGGGCCGGACAACATGGAATAGAGCGGACCAGATAACATGGAATAGAGAGGGCCGGACAACATGGAATAGAGCGGGCCGGACAACATGGAATAGAGCGGGCCGGACCACATGGAATAGAATGGGCCGGACAACATGGAATAGAGCGGGCCGGACAACATGGAATAGAGCGGGCCGGACCACATGGAATAGAGCGGGCTGGACAACAAGGAATAGAGCGGGCTGGACAACATGGAATAGAGCGGGCTGGACAACATGGAATAGAGCGGGCCGGACAACATGGAATAGAGCGGGCTGGACAACATGGAATAGAGCGGGCCGGACGACAAGGAATAGAGCGGGCCGGACGACAAGGAATATACCAGGCCAGACAACATGGAATAGAGCGGAAAAAAAAAAACTAACAACAAAACTATGACGTATTTCGTGCTTAACAGTTCTTAATCATGAATAAAAATTTGAAGTGCGTTGGGATTTGCAATACTTTAAACAACCTGTGGGCAGATGTGGCGCTGTTTTAGATTAAGAATCATCTTTTTCTATCCTTGTTGTAGATAGCACTATTGTCCGCACCCTATTGGGGTGGGGGGAGGGGTGGTTCACTGTTGTTGAGTACAGGTTTGCACAGCGCCCTCTACCTTCTGCCACTCTGTGCAGCGCTGGAGGAGTTGTCGCAGGTGAAGAGCCCGCAGCACGCGCTGAATATAAATGACACTTGGAAAATGCTTTATTTTCTGTTTTTTTTATGACATCTGTGAAGTCAAACAAACTTAGATGAAGTCGAGAGGAAATTGAACGGAGGCTGCGAGCACCTGGGCGAACAATGGAGGACATAAGATTTCACACCGGGATTGTTCCCTCAGACACTTATAGAAATAAATCTTTTCAGATATTCAAATCTAAATCATCCAATTATGAGTGGGTGTGATGGCTGAGACACGGGGGCGCAGAGAAGGACGATCAAGGGAAGCGAAGGCCACTGGGGAAATTATTCTCTGCATTTTTCTATTCACTATGTCATTAAAGGGGTACTCCGCCTCATCAATACTCAATATAGGTCATTAATACTCAATGTAGATCATCAATACTCTATGTCATCAATACTCAATACAGATCATTAATATTCAATATACATCATTAATACATCATCAATACTTAATATAGGTCATTAATACTCAATATACATCATTAATACATCATCAATACTCAATATACATCATTAATACTCAATATACATCATTAATTCATCATCAATACTCAATATAAGGCATTGATACTCAATATACATCATCAATTCTCAATATACATCATTAATACATCATCAATACTCAATATAAGTCATTAATACTCAATATACATAATCAATTCTCAATATACATCAGTAATACATCATCAATACTCAATTTAAGTCATTAATACTCAATATACATCACCAATACTCAATATATGTCATCAATACATCATCAGTACTCAATATACATCATCAATACTCATCCAATACTCCTTATATTATCAGTTCTGCACATAGAAGACCGCTCATTCCACCCCATGCACTACTGATCCCATAAGAGATAGACCCCAGTGACAAGTGATTGGCCCCAAATGGGGTTGTTCTCCGATGGACCATTGGGGCCCCCTGTTGTGTCAGAGCCTGGACCCACCAGGACATCAACTTGGACACTTCAGGCCACATATCTCGGTCCATAAAGCTTCATCCACATGTTGGAATGATCTTGAGAAGTTGATGGATGACCCAATGATCAGTTGACCTTAGAGATTGGCTCATAGACCATTTACGAGTATAATAGTCCTAGATCAGGAGTTTAGGAGTTTGTTGGGTCATGTGGTTGCGGCTCTGATGGTCTCAGGCTCTTATTTTCTGGACGACATGTGTTACTGTAGGGTGAATTATTTTGTTGAGTACTTTTTGCGCGGTTTGATGCAGAGTCATTGGGAATCGTTAACTTTCTGCTCCGATCCTTTGCAGTTTGATGAAGAGTTTTCGGCGCGGCAGGAGGCGCAGGCCGAGCTTCAGAAACGGGAGGAGAAAATCAAAGAGCTGGAAAGTGAGATCCAGCAGCTGCGGACACAGGTAATAAGGCAGAATATAGACTTTATGTCAGGACCCGATCACGCACTTCATTACGTATTTCTTGGACATTTTTAACCCTTTAGCAGGCATAAAATATTGTTTGAGTCGATGTCTATTATATATTGCTGTCTCTATTGGTGATTTCTTATAAATGACGTCAGGTTATTCAGGGATCATTACAGGAATTACAGAAAATCTCAGGTTCTATGACAATTTATTCAGCCATCTGTAAATTGTTTTAATCCCCTGAAGATCTCTGCTTGCTTTCAGTGAATAGAAACATACTTGTATATCTACAGAGGGTGAAGACTTGTCCTGACCTGGTCCTGATCACACAGAGGGGGGGGGGGGGGGGGGGTGGACCCGTACCAATTTGTAAGAGGTCGCCTGGTTTTGTACAATTTATGATTTATTATTAAAAAACTCTGGGTGAACAGAAGGTGGTGCCCATGGGGCACCCTCTTTTACTATTTAAAGGGGTACTTCAACATCAGGTTAAAAAAAGTTAATGCAAAAGCATATAGCATTGCTTACCTGTCTGCCCCAGTTTTGGAATCACCAAAAAAATCCATTTATTCCTGGTTGAGCAGTTTCTCAGTCCTACAATGCATTTTTTCCCCTCAGCTCTTCATCACAGCCCTTCCACCCTTCTCCACAGGACACATGCTCAATTCATTGCTGTAATCATTACCTGTCTGCTCCTGTATTCATTACCTGCCTGCTCCTGTACTCATTTCCTGTCTGCTCCTCTGCCTGTGACATTGTTAAGCACAAGGCAGCATGTTGTAACCACACCTTATTGCTTCCTAAATGCCCCAATAACAATTTACATGTATATGTGTATATGACTGGGAGATGATAATGTAGCCTGACATCACTCAGGTGGTCTTTGACTGTCCAGGCATGCTAGGAGTTGTAGTTTTGCAACAGCGGGAGGCATGTTGGTTAGAAAACACTGATCTTTGGCTGCATGAGCATGCTGGAAGTTGTAGTTTTGCAACAGCTGGAGGCACCCTGATTGGGAAACACTGGTACAGACCCCAGTGCAGGGATTCTGTATACTGCCATGTGTTGGCCCTCCAGGGGTTCTGTATCCCAACATGTGGTGGCCCTTTAGGGGTTCTGTATCCTACCATGTGGTGACCCTCCAGAGGTTGTGTATCCTACTATGTGGTGACCCTCCAGAGGTTGTGTATCCTACTATGTGGTGGCCCTTCAGGGGTTCTGTATTCTTCCATGTAGTGGCCCTTCAGGGGTTCTGTATCCTACTATGTGGTGGCCCTTCAGGGGTTCTGTATTCTTCCATGTGGTGGTCCTCCAGGGGTTCTGTATCCTACTATGTGGTGACCCTCCAGAGGTTGTGTATCCTACTATGTGGTGGCCCTCTCGGAGTTCTGTATCCTACCATGTTGTGGCCCTTCAGGGGTTCTGTATCCTACTATGTGGTGACCCTCCAGGGGTTCTGTATCCTACCATGTGTTGGCCCTTCAGGGGTTGTGTATCCTACCATGTAGTGGCCCTCTAGAGGTTCTGTATCCTACCATGTAGTGGCCCTTCAGGGTTTCTGTATCCTATTATGTGTTGGCCCTTCAGGGGTTGTGTATCCTACTTTGTGGTGGCCCTCTAGGGGTTCTGTATCCTACCATGTAGTGGCCCTCCAGGGGTTCTGTATTCTACCATGTGGTGGCCCTTCAGGGGTTCTGTATCCTACCATGTGGTGGCCCTCCAGGGGTTCTGTATTCTACCATGTGGTGGCCCTCCAGGGGTTCTGAATTCTACCATGTGGTGGCCCTCCAGGGGTTCTGTATTCTGCCATGTGGTGGCCCTCCAGGGGTTCTGAATTCTACCATGTGGTGGCCCTCCAGGGGTTCTGTATTTTACCATGTGGTGGCCCTCCAGGGGTTCTGTATTCTACCATGTGGTGGCCCTCCAGGGGTTGTGTATCCTACCATGTAGTGGCCCTCTAGGGGTTCTGTATCCTACCATGTAGTGGCCCTCCAGGGGTTCTGTATTCTACCATGTGGTGGCCCTCCAGGGTTCTGTATTCTACCATGTGGTGGCCCTCTAGGGTTCTTTATTCTACCATGTGGTGTCCCTCCAGGGGTTCTGTATTCTACCATGTGGTGTCCCTCCAGGGGTTCTGTATTCTACCATGTGGTGGCCCTTCAGGGGTTCTGTATTCTACCATGTGGTGGCCCTTCAGGGGTTCTGTATCCTACCACGTGGTGGCCCTTCAGGGATTCTGTATCCTACCATGTGGTGGCCCTCCAGGGGTTCTGTATTCTACCATGTGGTGGCCCTTCAGGGGTTATGTATTCTACCACGTGGTGGCCCTCCAGGGGTTCTGTATTTTACCATGTGGTGGCCCTCCAGGGGTTCTGTATCCTACCACGTGGCGGCCCTCCAGGGGTTCTGTATCCTACCAGGTGGTGGCCCTCCAGGGGTTCTGTATTCTACCACGTGGTGGCCCTCCAGGGGTCCTGTATTCTACCATGTGGTGGCCCTTCAGGGGTTCTGTATTCTACCATGTGGTGGCCCTTCAGGGGTTCTGTATCCTACCACGTGGTGGCCCTTCAGGGATTCTGTATCCTACCATGTGGTGGCCCTCCAGGGGTTCTGTATTCTACCATGTGGTGGCCCTTCAGGGGTTATGAATTCTACCATGTGGTGGCCCTCCAGGGGTTCTGTATTTTACCATGTGGTGGCCCTCCAGGGGTTCTGTATCCTACCACGTGGCGGCCCTCCAGGGGTTCTGTATCCTACCAGGTGGTGGCCCTCCAGGGGTTCTGTATTCTACCACGTGGTGGCCCTCCAGGGGTCCTGTATTCTACCATGTGGTGGCCCTCCAGGGGTTCTGTATCCTACCACGTGGCGGCCCTCCAGGGGTTCTGTATCCTACCAGGTGGTGGCCCTCCAGGGGTTCTGTATTCTACCACGTGGTGGCCCTCCAGGGGTCCTGTATTCTACCATGTGGTGGCCCTCCAGGGGTTCTGTATCCTACCACGTGGCGGCCCTCCAGGGGTTATGTATTCTACCATGTGGTGGCCCTCCAGGGGTTCTGTATCCTACCACGTGGCGGCCCTCCAGGGATTCTGTATCCTACCAGGTGGTGGCCCTTCAGGGGTTCTGTATCCTACCACGTGGTGGCCCTCCAGGGGTTCTGTATTCTACCATGAGGTGGCCCTCCAGGGGTCCTGTATTCTACCATGTGGTGGCCCTCCAGGGGTTCTGTATCCTACCACGTGGCGGCCCTCCAGGGATTCTGTATCCTACCAGGTGGTGGCCCTTCAGGGGTTCTGTATCCTACCACGTGGTGGCCCTCCAGGGGTTCTGTATTCTACCATGAGGTGGCCCTCCAGGGGTCCTGTATTCTACCAGGTGGTGGCCCTCCAGGGGTTCTGTATCCTACCACGTGGCGGCCCTCCAGGGGTTCTGTATCCTACCAGGTGGTGGCCCTCCAGGGGTCCTGTATCCTACCAGGTGGTGGCCCTCCAGGGATTCTGTATCCTACCAGGTGGTGGCCCTCCAGGGGTTCTGTATCCTACCAGGTGGTGGCCCTCCAGCTGCTGCTCTTTCAACCACAATGGATTACCGTGAAGCCGCAGTCATCGAGTTTCTTGGTCGTAACCTAAATCCTAAAGAACTTGTGAACAATCAGAAAGTTGTTCCATAAATCACATTACAATAATCCTGAATGCATTAGTGTTTAATGAGCTGCGGCTCTGGACTTGGTGGAGCCATGGGCTTAAAAATGTGCGCAAAGCCATCCGAGACGGTAACACGAGCTGGTAAAAAGGTTTGAAAGCAAATGACTATTAGCCTGAACCTAATGTACGTTACTCCCGTATTTACAGATAAACACCAGCGCTTCCTCCAGAATAGCTCTGATCCTGGATTGTTACATTTTATCATTAACGTTGTGTCAGGACTCTTTACCGGGAGCGCGGAGCAGGATGTGGGCAGCTCCGAAAATCTGCGGTTACTCCGTGATTGATGAACGTTTAGTATTTCTGGGAATCGTTAGGCGGAATAATATACGACCTAATCTAGTAATCTGTCAGGCGGAGGAATATACATTTATGGATTAGCCCCTAAAATATTCTGCATGTCATAAAACTGTGAATATAAGTCAAATAACCAATAAAAAGCATCAACATATATATATATAGGAGGTTTGTTTGATTTTTATTTATATATTTCCAAAATTTGGGTTATGTGATTCAAAGAAAGTCTATCTATCTATCTCATATCTATCTATCTATCTATCTATCTATCTCTTATATATCTATCTATCTCTATCTATCTGTCTATCTATCTATCTCATATCTATCTTTCTCTTATCTATCTCTTATCTATCTATCTATCTATCTCATATCTATCTATCTATCTATCTATCTCTTATATATCTATCTATCTGTCTATCTATCTATCTCATATCTATCTTTCTCTTATCTATCTCTTATCTATCTATCTATCTATCTATCTATCTCATATCTATCTATCTATCTATCTATCTATCTCATATCTATCTATCTATCTATCTCATATCTATCTCATATCTATCTTTCTCTTATCTATCTCATATCTATCTATCTCTTATCTATCTATCTCATATCTATCTATCCATCTCTTATCTATCTATTTATCTATCTGTCTATCTATCTCTTATCTATCTATCTATCTATCTATTATGTATCTATCTATCTATTATCTATCCATCTATCTCATATCTATCTATCTCTATCTATCTATCTCATATCTATCTATCTATCTATCTCTTATCTATCTAACTCATATTTATCTATCTATCTATCTCTTATCTATCTATCTCATATCTATCTATCTTTCTATCTCATATCTATCTATCTCATATCTATCTATCTATCTATCTATCTATCTATCTCATATCTATCTATCTCATATCTATCTATCTATCTCATATGTATCTATCTATCTATCTCATATCTATCTATCTATCTATCTATCCATCCCATATCTATCTATCTATCTATCTCATATCTATCTATCTATCTATCTCATATCTATCTATATCTCATATCTATCTAGCTCATATCTATCTCATATCTATCTATCTATCTCATATTTATCTATCTCATATCTATCTATCTATCTATCTATCTATCTCTCATATCTATCAATCTATCTTTCTCATATCTATCTATCTCATATCTATCTATCTATCTATCTATCTATCTCATATCTACCTATCTATCTATCTATCTATCTATCTCTCTCATATCTATCTCATATCTATCTATCTATCTATCTCATATCTATCTATCTATCTATCTATCTCATATCTATCTATCTATCTATCTATCTCATATCTATCTCTCTCATATCTATCTATCACATATCTACCTCATATATATCTCTCTCATATCTATCAATCTATCTTTCTCATATCTATCTATCTCATATCTATCTATCTATCTATCTATCTATCTATCTCATATCTATCTATCTATCTATCTATCTCTCTCATATCTATCTCATATCTATCTATCTATCTATCTATCTCATATCTATCTGTCTATCTCATATCTATCTATCTATCTATCTATCTATCTCATATCTATCTGTCTATCTCATATCTATCTATCTATCTATCTATCTATCTCATATCTATCTCTCTCTTATCTATCTATCTCATATCTATCTATCTATCTATCTATCTCATATCTATCTCTCTCTTATCTATCTATCACATATCTACCTCATATCTATCTATCTCATATCTATCTATCTATCCTTCTTTATATCTATCGATCTAGCTTTTTTTAAATTACATCTGAAAATACCAAAATGTAGCTTTATATTACCATTATTATTATTATTATTATTATTAATAATAATAATAATAATAATGATAATAATAATAATGATAATAATAATGGTAGTAGTAATAATAATTATTATTTTTATTTTTTCAAAAATTATCTTCTCTAATGTTCAAAATATCTGACTTATTAAATAGTTAAAGGGGTTCTTCGGTAGTTTCAGAGTTTCTTTTTCTATCCAGAATGAAGATCTGCTACAGATAGCGCCCCCTTCCTCTGGAGGACTCAACATAGCCCTGCATTATATCAGAAGGCCATTGATTTGTAAAAGGAAATCTGCAGTACCCCATTTCCCCTATGGAGGCGCTGCAGAATAGATGATAACTTCATTTCCTCGCACGTTACAGCTTTAGGTTCCCTCTAAAAGGAACAAAAAATCTAAAGATAACTATAAAATAATCAACAAAGAAAAGCTTCTAGAAATGTGAATAATCTGTGATTTAATGATCTTCACAAAACTTCAAATAATTCTTCTCCGAAGTTTAATATTGTGCGGTGGGTTTAATAATGGCGCATGGTGTGTCAGGCCGCGCTCGCCGCCCTTATCTCGTCTCTTTATCTTTTAATTAGATGTGGAAGTATTTAGTTTTATCTATTCCTTGGGGTAATAAAAGTAATAATGGACAGTAATAATACTAGCGGGAGATGCTCATATTTGGGCTTCAAATAAAAGGCGTCTAAAAGTTATTTATTTCCTCTTATTTCTTTCTTCATAATGTTTCATTTGCTGTTTAATCAGGAGAATCATCTGAAGAATAAAACGTATGAAAAGTTGTTAGTGTCAAGGTGGTGGTAGATGCGTGAGCTTGAGTGGATGATGGCTTGGGCCGTGTCAGGGAGTGCAGTCTAAGGTGCCGCTGGTTTTCACCAGAGTCCGCCGCAATGCAGGATGGACTTGCTGCGGCAGTCGGCACCCAGCTCGCTACCCCTGACAGGACTCGTCCACACAGGCTGCTGAGGAGAGAACATGGTACAGGAGGGATAAGGCAACTCGTAGTCAGGATAGCAGAAGGTCAAGATCCATTGTGGTTGAAAAAAAGACTGACCCCAATGACCCCGATGAGCCTGATGACCCCACCCCAGAACATTCCCTTCTGTGGAGCCTGGAAAGGAGGGAGGTCTTGGGTTCCATGAGGAGCGGTTTGGGCCGACCTGCAATATGGCTTCCCTGTCCCCCTCCCCAGCCATAATACCTGCATGTGCCATTGAGTCTAATCTTATTCATGAACTTCTCGGTAGAGTTGAGCACCATCTTATAGTCATTTACAACATATTTATCAACATCTTTTTTTAAAAACATTTTTGGGTACAAAATGTGTTCCATGTAACATACGCATAAAATCCTGAACATTTTGAGCATTTTTCTTAAAAGCAGAAACGGCCCCGTAAGAGTCTCTGCTACTCCAGAATACAACCTTGTGTCACTCTGGTCCCCATGTGATGCCTCCATGTTCACCACTAAAAATTTAGATATCCCCCCTCTATAGAATTGGAGGTACAGCTGGTGCAGTATGGGCTTATAGTTGACATATGTTCCATGCATCATAAATCCATACTACTTCCATATGTAACGGTCAGGGAGTCGAGATCTTATGTGATATTTACACAATGTCCACATTACCCATTGGAGTATATGGACATATGTAAGAATGGTTGACATGTAATACTTTATTCCCAATGCAGTGGGGTCATAGCCGGCTCACATCTTAGCTAGCCTTTTCCCCGAGATTCTCCTTGCTGTCCTGGCATTGTATCTGAATATCTGGCCAAGAGGGAGAAGCTTCTTAGTGCTCCCCTGGTTCCCATGCCCAACCAGCTTTATCCGGCTATCACTCAACAATACCACCATCTTTGCTTCCATAGAGGTTATCACTATTCAAGACAGAGGAGCTTGTTGGCCCTGCTGGCAACCATTCCTCACCAGCTTTATTCAGCTCTGGCCCAACAATACCGCCATTTATACTTCCATAGAAGATGTCACTATTCATGGCAAGGGAGCTTGTTGGCAGCCATTGACACCCAGTCTCTGATGAGCCTGCCCCTCCAGACCACATCACCCCCATTACTGCTTCCATAGAGGTTGTCACCATTCATGGCAGAGGAGCTTGTTGGCAGCCATTGACACCTAGTCTCTGATGAGCCTGCCCCTCCAGACCACATCACCCCCATTACTGCTTCCATAGAGGTTGTCACCATTCATCACAGGGGAGCTTGTTGGCAGCCATTGACACCTAGTCTCTGATGAGCCTGCCCCTCCAGACCACATCACCCCCATTACTGTTTCCATAGAGGTTGTCACCATTCATCACAGTAAAGCTTGTTGGCAGCCATTGACACCCAGTCTCTGATGAGCCTGCCCCTCCATACCACATCACCCCCATTACTGCTCCCACAGAGGTTGTCACTATTCATGGCAGGGGAGCTTGTTGGCAGCCATTGACACCTAGTCTCTGATGAGCCTGCCCCTCCAGACCACATCACCCCCATTACTGCTCCCACAGAGGTTGTCACTATTCATGGCAGGGGAGCTTGTTGGCAGCCATTGACACCCAGTCTCTGATGAGCCTGCCCCTCCAGACCACATCACCCCCATTACTGTTTCCATAGAGGTTGTCACCTTTCATCACAGTGAAGCTTGTTGGCAGCCACTGACACCCAGTCTCTGATGAGCCTGCCCCTCCATACCACATCTCCCCCATTACTGCTCCCACAGAGGTTGTCACTATTCATGGCAGGGGAGCTTGTTGGCAGCCACTGACACCCAGTCTCTGATGAGCCTGCCCCTCCATACCACATCACCCCATTACTGCTTCCACAGAGGTTGTCACCATTCATGGCAGAATAGCTTGTTGGCAGCCATTGACACCTAGTCTCTGATGAGCCTGCCCCTCCTGACCACATCACCCCCATTACTGCTTCCATAGAGGTTGTCACCATTCATGGCAGGGGAGCTTGTTGGCAGCCATTGACACCCAGTCTCTGATGAGCCTGCCCCTCCATACCACATCACCCCATTACTGCTTCCACAGAGGTTGTCACCATTCATGGCAGAATAGCTTGTTGGCAGCCATTGACACCTAGTCTCTGATGAGCCTGCCCCTCCTGACCACATCACCCCCATTACTGCTTCCATAGAGGTTGTCACCATTCATGGCAGGTGAGCTTGTTGGCAGCCATTGACACCCAGTCTCTGATGAGCCTGCCCCTCCATACCACATCACCCCCATTACTGCTTCCATAGAGGTTGTCACCATTCATGGCAGGGGAGCTTGTTGGCAGCCATTGACACCCAGTCTCTGATGAGCCTGCCCCTCCATACCACATCACCCCCATTACTGTTTCCATAGAGGTTGTCACCATTCATGGCAGAATAGCTTGTTGGCAGCCATTGACACCCAGTCTCTGATGAGCCTGCCCCTCCATACCACATCACCCCCATTACTGCTTCCACAGAGGTTGTCACCATTCATGGCAGGGGAGCTTGTTGGCAGCCATTCACACCCAGTCTCTGATGAGCCTGCCCCTCCATACCACATCACCCCCATTACTGCTTCCATAGAGGTTGTCACCATTCATGGCAGGGGAGCTTGTTGGCAGCCATTGACACCCAGTCTCTGATGAGCCTGCCCCTCCAGACCACATCACCCCCATTACTGTTTCCATAGAGGTTGTCACCTTTCATCACAGTGAAGCTTGTTGGCAGCCACTGACACCCAGTCTCTGATGAGCCTGCCCCTCCATACCACATCTCCCCCATTACTGCTCCCACAGAGGTTGTCACTATTCATGGCAGGGGAGCTTGTTGGCAGCCACTGACACCCAGTCTCTGATGAAACTGCCCCTCCATACCACATCACCCCATTACTGCTTCCACAGAGGTTGTCACCATTCATGGCAGAATAGCTTGTTGGCAGCCATTGACACCTAGTCTCTGATGAGCCTGCCCCTCCTGACCACATCACCCCCATTACTGCTTCCATAGAGGTTGTCACCATTCATGGCAGGGGAGCTTGTTGGCAGCCATTGACACCCAGTCTCTGATGAGCCTGCCCCTCCATACCACATCACCCCATTACTGCTTCCACAGAGGTTGTCACCATTCATGGCAGAATAGCTTGTTGGCAGCCATTGACACCTAGTCTCTGATGAGCCTGCCCCTCCTGACCACATCACCCCCATTACTGCTTCCATAGAGGTTGTCACCATTCATGGCAGGTGAGCTTGTTGGCAGCCATTGACACCCAGTCTCTGATGAGCCTGCCCCTCCATACCACATCACCCCATTACTGCTTCCATAGAGGTTGTCACCATTCATGGCAGGTGAGCTTGTTGGCAGCCATTGACACCCAGTCTCTGATGAGCCTGCCCCTCCATACCACATCACCCCCATTACTGCTTCCATAGAGGTTGTCACCATTCATGGCAGGGGAGCTTGTTGGCAGCCATTGACACCCAGTCTCTGATGAGCCTGCCCCTCCATACCACATCACCCCCATTACTGTTTCCATAGAGGTTGTCACCATTCATGGCAGAATAGCTTGTTGGCAGCCATTGACACCCAGTCTCTGATGAGCCTGCCCCTCCATACCACATCACCCCCATTACTGCTTCCACAGAGGTTGTCACCATTCATGGCAGGGGAGCTTGTTGGCAGCCATTCACACCCAGTCTCTGATGAGCCTGCCCCTCCATACCACATCACCCCCATTACTGCTTCCATAGAGGTTGTCACCATTCATGGCAGGGGAGCTTGTTGGCAGCCATTGACACCCAGTCTCTGATGAGCCTGCCCATCCAGACCACATCACAACCATTACTGCATCCATAGAGGTTGTTGCCAGCTGCAGAAGACTTTCATAAGACAAGTTATTATTGAAAAAGTTGTAAAGTCTAATAACTCTTGTTACAATGTTTCCTTTCCCCTTCAGTACATTGTCTGCTCCCGGGTCAGGGGTGGCAGATACTATAGACTTTATTTTCCACAGACCATTATGACTTTTTAGATCTTCGCAGAGTTGCATCATTTCCCGTGATACAATATTTCAGTTTCATCGCTAAAACCTTGGAATTTTTTTCTTTTTTTTAAATTGTGAATTTTGTTACTTGGAATCCAGTATTTATCGCCGTATAAACTTGTCTGCACCATACGATATCATTCCATGCGCAAGATGGATGGAGAACATTCTAGGCTTCTTCTTCCATACGGCCGTCCAAAATAAGTTGTGAGTACAGGAGCCAGGAATGGAAATAACTCAGGCTGTGAAGATGTCGCCCGTGGATCTTTGCCGATTCGAGCAAAACGCAGGTGTTTAGCGGGAGGCTCCGAATACGAGAGACAATTTCCCCTCGCTTTAAATTCCCTTTATGACTATTAGATTGCCAGCGCTGCTAATCCTCCGCCGTTTGTCATTCACGTGGTAAATTTATACAAGCAGCAAATGCCAGTCGCAGTTTGTACCCCGGCAATAAACGCCAGTCAATACCGTGTTTTTGCCTATTTTTTTCCAACAGTTTTGTACAATGTTTGTCATAGAAAGTTTTCTGAAACTGCACTTAGGATTGGATTTTTTTTCCCTTTTTTTTTTTTCTTCGGATCGGTTTTTGAGTTTTTAAACCAAATTACAAGTATTGTTAGAAAATTAGAAACAGGAAATTCTAGATTAATAAATGATTTCCCATTTAGGACTTTAATCTGTCTAGAACAGTATTTCCCAAGTAGTGTGCCTCCAGTAAAACTACAACTCCCAGCATGGTTGTCCTGACTATTCTTTTGCCTGTTGTTCTGTACCTTGTAGTCCTCCTAGTTCTGACCTTGTCTGACCCCGAATGTTTGTCTGCTTGTGTTTCGTTGCTGTCTTTTTGGTCTTGCTTCCTGGCCCTTACAATAAATAACAGCATTTCCATCCTATGTGCCTCCAGCTGTTGCAAAACTACTGACTACTACTAGTAATTTTTAACAACTTGAGGTACACTGGTTGGAAAAACAAACAAACTGATGTAAAAGCTACAAGGAGCACCTCTCCTATGGAGCATCCAAATGATAATCGTGTAATTCTTCATTTCACCCGTGGTGGCACTGTAGGGAGATTAGACACTTTCACAGATCGCAGCTGATCTTTGCTGATCTCGGTACAAGAAGTTTCTGTGATCGGCATCATTTCCAAAGTGGACACATGCTCAAGCATCCCTTCCCATATACCTTTTTTAATTTTTTTTTTTTTTTTTTTTACAAAAATAAATGAAAATAGATTAAATGAGCAAATAAATAAATAAAAATGAATTAATAAATGACTAAATAAATAAGACTTAATAAATTAGCAAATAAATAAGTGAATAAAAATAGAATAAATAAATAAATAAAAATAGAAATAATAAATGATCACACAAACAAAAAAAGAATAAACAAATAAATAAAATATATTTCATAAATGAGTAAATAAATAAATAACCTTCTCTGTATCCTCCCACATTCCCATAAACTGCAATGTCCCTATCTGGGATCGACTAATAGATCAACACATTAAAGGGGTACTCCGGAGGAAAACTTTTTTTCTTTTAAATCAACTGGTGCCAGAAAGTTAAACAGATTTGTTAATCACTTCTATTAAAAAATCTTAATCCTTCCAGTACTTATTAGCTGCTGAATACTACAGAGGAAATTATTTTCTTTTTGGTACACAGAGCTCTCTGCTGACATCACAAGCACAGTGCTCTTTGCTGACATCACAAGCACAGTGCTCTCTGCTGACATCTCTGTCCATTTTACGAACTGTACAGAGTAGGAGAAAATCCCCATAGCAAACATATACTGTTCTGGACAGTTCCTAAAATGGACAGAGATGTTAGCAGAGAGCACTGTGCTCATGATTCAGCAGAGAGCTCTGTGTTCCAAAAAGAAAATAATTTCCTCTGTAGTATTCAGCAGCTAATAAGTACTGGAAGGATTAAGATTTTTTAATAGATGTAATATACAAATCTGTTTAACTTTCTGGCACCAGTTGATTTAAAAAAAAAAAGTTTTCCACCGGAGTACCCCTTTAATTGTCCATGAATAAAATTCCCAAAATGGCAGTGAAGACTGGTTCTCCCATTCCACACTCCCATTCACAAGCGGACTCTCAGAAGTGTGAATGGGAGTGCGGAATCCCATAGAAGTCTATGGGCTTTACTTTGAGGCAGAAATTCCGCCGTGTGAATAGACCCTAAGGCCATGTCCAGATGGGGGAATGTCCATGGAATATTCTGCACAGACATTCCACTGCAGCAGAGTTCCATTGATTTTAATGGGATTCTGCTGCACTGTCCACACAGTGAAATTTCTGTGGCGGATGTTTCTCGATTCTGGTGTCCGCAAAAAGAGTAGACTTGTCTATTCTTTCTGTGGAATTCGCTCGGAAATCCATTGCTGACTGTCCATTTCCGAGCGGTCCTATCGCCTGCCGGATTATTTAAATGTGCGGAATGTCCATCCGTGTTTTCTCTGCAGACATTCTACACATTTCACACTGTGAACTTGACCTAATTGTGCCCAAATCCTGCCCTATATGTATCCTCACCCTTCTGGATTCTGCAGTGATCACCATTGGTCACCCGGCATCTGACTATTCAGAATTGTCATAGAAATTGATATTTATACTTTCTGGCCAATTTTTTTTTTTGGGGGGGGGGAGGGTCCTTTAAACAATTTGCATCATCTACCAAGTAACATCCCTCCTGAAGCAGACATGAAGCTTCATTCGGTATTAATAAGTTAATTAACTTGCTCTTTTATTTACTACGCTGTGACGGCGATGATTGCGGTGAGTGACGATGTCGGAATCACATAATCCACTTGTGTTCTGGATCACTTGCCGCTAATTAGAAGCTTCCAGTGAAGTGGCGCTAAGTGATTGGGCAAAACGTCGGCGGAATATAATTAGGAAGTTTTGAGGACACTTGTGGCGTACACCGCCATGTTTTGCCCGCCTGACGTGCCCGCTCTCTGACTGTTACATAACAACCAGAACAATGTGGCAGAATTTTTCATTTATTCTAACACTGACTTGTTACATTTAGCATTTTCTTAAATTCTATAAACAGTTTCTACTGCCCCTTCAGCCTTAAGATGAGGAAAGGGCTAAATAAATGAGAGGGATACTTGTGTAACCAATTATTCATTTTATTGCTCCAGAACATTGACTTTAAAAATCAGTCTCAAAAATGTCTACCTATTTGTGTCCATCTCTCCTCTAAGCATCCTCTGCAGTCTGTATGTCAAGAATATTATTATTATATTATTATTTATTATTATTGTTGTTGTTGTTGTTATTATTATTATTATTATTATTATTATTATTATTATTATTATTATTATTATTATTATTATTATTATTATTATTATTATTGTTATTATTATTGTTATTATTATTATTACTATTATTATTACTATTATTTTTATTATTATTACTATTATTATTATTATTGTTATTATTATTATTACTATTATTATTTTTATATTACTATTATTATTATTATTATTATTATTATTATTATTATTATTATTATTATTATTTTCATTATACAGGAGTAGTAGACTGTAGTGTGCTGTCTATTATTATTATTATTATTATTATTATTATTATTATTATTATACAGGAGTAGTAGACTGTAGTGTCCTGTCTATTATTATTATTATATTATTGTTATTTATTATTATTGTTATTCTTATTATAATTACTATTATTAATATTACTATTATTATTGTTATTATTATTATTATTATTATTATTACTATTATTTTTATTATTATTACTATTATTATTGTTATTATTATTACTATTATTATTTTTATATTATTATTATTACTATTATTATTATTATTATTATTATTATTATTATTTTCATTATACAGGAGTAGTAGACTGTAGTGTGCTGTCTATTATTATTATTATTATTATTATTATTATTATTATTATACAGGAGGAGTAGACTGTAGTGTCCTGTCTATTATTATTATTATACAGGAGGAGTAGACTGTAGTGTCCTGTCTATTATTATTATACAGGAGGAGTAGACTGTAGTGTCCTGTCTATTATTATTATTATTATTATTATTATTATTATTATTGTACAGGAGGAGAAGACTGTAGTGTCCTGTCTATTATTATTATTATACAGGAGGAGTAGACTGTAGTGTCCTGTCTATTATTATTATTATTATTATTATTATTATTATTATTGTTATACAGGAGGAGTAGACTGTAGTGTCCTGTCTATTATTATTATACAGGAGGAGTAGACTGTAGTGTCCTGTCTATTATTATTATTATTATACAGGAGGAGTAGACTGTAGTGTCCTGTCTATTATTATTATTATTATTATTATTATTATTATTATACAGGAGGAGTAGACTGTAGTGTCCGGTCTATTATTATTATACAGGAGGAGTAGACTGTAGTGTCCTGTCTATTATTATTATTATTATACAGGAGGAGTAGACTGTAGTGTCCTGTCTATTATTATTATTATTATTATTATTATTATTATTATTATTATACAGGAGGAGTAGACTGTAGTGTCCTGTCTATTATTATTATACAGGAGGAGTAGACTGTAGTGTCCTGTCTATTATTATTATTATTATTATTATTATTATTATTATTGTACAGGAGGAGAAGACTGTAGTGTCCTGTCTATTATTATTATTATACAGGAGGAGTAGACTGTAGTGTCCTGTCTATTATTATTATTATACAGGAGGAGTAGACTGTAGTGTCCTGTCTATTATTATTATACAGGAGGAGTAGACTGTAGTGTCCTGTCTATTATTATTATTATTATACAGGAGGAGTAGACTGTAGTGTCCTGTCTATTATTATTATTATTATTATTATTATACAGGAGGAGTAGACTGTAGTGTCCTGTCTATTATTATTATTATGCAGGGGGAGTAGACTGTAGTGTCCTGTCTATTATTATTATTATACAGGAGGAGTAGACTGTAGTGTCCGATCTATTATTATTATACAGGAGGAGTAGACTGTAGTGTCCTGTCTATTATTATTATTATTATACAGGAGGAGTAGACTGTAGTGTCCTGTCTATTATTATTATTATACAGGAGGAGTAGACTGTAGTGTCCTGTCTATTATTATTATACAGGAGGAGTAGACTGTAGTGTCCTGTCTATTATTATTATACAGGAGGAGTAGACTGTAGTGTCCTGTCTATTATTATTATACAGGAGGAGTAGACTGTAGTGTCCTGTCTATTATTATTATTATTATTATTATTATTATTATTATACAGGAGGAGTAGACTGTAGTGTCCTGTCTATTATTATTATTATACAGGAGGAGTAAACTGTAGTGTCCTGTCTATTATTATTATTATTATTATACAGGATGAGTAGACTGTAGTGTCCTGTCTATTATTATTATTATTATTATTATTATTATTATTATTATTATACAGGAGGAGTAGACTGTAGTGTCCTGTCTATTATTATTATTATTATTATTATTATTATACAGGAGGAGTAGACTGTAGTGTCCGGTCTATTATTATTATTATACAGGAGGAGTAGACTGTAGTGTCCTGTCTATTATTATTATTATTATTATTATTATTATTATACAGGAGGAGTAGACTGTAGTGTCCTGTCTATTATTATTATTATTATTATTATTATTATACAGGAGGAGTAGACTGTAGTGTCCTGTCTATTATTATTATTATTATTATTATTATTATTATTATTATTATTATTATACAGGAGGAGTAGACTGTAGTGTCCTGTCTATTATTATTATTATTATTATTATTATTATTATACAGGAGGAGTAGACTGTAGTGTCCTGTCTATTATTATTATTATTATTATTATTATTATTATTATTATTATTATTGTTATACAGGAGAAGTAGACTGTAGTGTCCTGTCTATTAATATTATTATTATACAGGATGAGTAGACTGTAGTGTCCTGCCTATTATTATTATTATTATTATTATTATACAGGAGGAGTAAACAGTAGTGTCCTGTCTATTATTATTATTATTATACAGGAGGAGTAGACTGTAGTGTCCTGTCTATTATTATTATTATTATTATTATTATTATTATACAGGAGGAGTAGACTGTAGTGTCCTGTCTATTATTATTATTATTATTATACAGGAGGAGTAGACTGTAGTGTCCTGTC
Source organism: Hyla sarda (assembly GCF_029499605.1). Lineage (NCBI taxonomy): Eukaryota > Metazoa > Chordata > Amphibia > Anura > Hylidae > Hyla > Hyla sarda. The sequence goes on along the minus strand of NC_079197.1, from coordinate 190,571,259 downwards.
TATTATTATTATTATTCTTATACAGGAGGAGTAGACTGTAGTGTCCTGTCTATTATTATTATTATTCTTATACAGGAGGAGTAGACTGTAGTGTCCTGTCTATTATTATTATTATTATTATTATTATTATTATTATTATACAGGAGGAGTAGACTGTAGTGTCCTGTCTATTATTATTATTATTATACAGGAGGAGTAGACTGTAGTGTCCTGTCTATTATTATTATTATTATTATTATTATTATTATTATT